>NC_137604.1:37818395-37895895 GCF_963280865.1 Gymnoscopelus braueri
GCTTCTTGTGCGAACAGTACTCTAATATAGTATAATGCTTAGCCGTCTGTTTTCCACATTAAAGAAACTTCAATCCTAGCTGTATGTGACACAGTAAGTGGCGTGCATGCTGTCTGTACCACACACAGCCGAGCTTGTTCTTACATTAAAAGAGCATTGAGATATATCAATGATATTAATGCTAGGGGAAACCACAGCTGAAAGCATCGTGGAAGCACTTGCACACCCTCCAACCCAAATAGGAAGTCTGACTAACAAATAACGAGAAACTATCTGCCCTTAAGGCAAAACAGCTCAAGACAAGCTTCAGTAAATTAACCCGTTGCCTAGGCGTACATTATTTGTTTGTTTTGTAATTTTTTCTACTGTATCTAACTATCTATTTATTCTATTGAAGTAGAATGCGGAAGCAGGGTACAGTAGAATAGACTCGCTTGGAGAGAAGCGGTTAAGCCAAGCAGCTAAAAGAATGCAATGTTTTGTTAGCCACTTTCATGTGTGAGCATGAGGTAATGTAGATTCTAGATAGAATGTCTGCTGTGTAATATGACGACATCAGAGCCAGATCATATTGTGAGCCACGCATGAGTCAAAAGGCACTCGGTCTAAAAGAAAAAAGAAAACAAATCATCAGGGTTGATGAGAAACTTAAATGCCATTTATGGTATAATCACAGCATAGCATAGCTAGCCATCATTATGAGACTTTATTAGAAAAAATCTGTCAGCACAAAGGTTGTAAAATGTTGGCTTTGGGAGGAGGCATTTTCACTTAACAATATATCCATAGACATTTAACATGTAATTTATAACCAAGTCTCTCGCTGGCCTGATCTCATCATGTCTCTTCTACACAGCACCCTGATTTAAATTAACACTCTGGATTTGAATGTCAAGTAGTCTCTATTTGCAAATTGACCTTTTGTACTGCTTACTATCACTTGCTTATAATGTCGGTGATCAAGGAAATGAAGCTTATTCTATGATGTCACTTGTAATTCACTCTGGGTGAGAGATTCAGCTAACAAGGAGCTTGAATGAGAGTCAATTACCACGCACACAATATTTGTCTTTGTTTTGTGGCTTGATGTTGTCAGTGTGTCCTCATTTTCTGTCTGAATTTACCAGTACAGTGGATCATTGTCTCCAACATTTAGCTAAGCCAGTTTTAATGAGCATATTGGCCTGTAAACAGAAGGCCTGTTCTGTGCCTTGCGATTCTAAGCCAGCTACAGTGTTGTGGCATAAAGGTTAATGTACTGTAAGACCAGCAACTGTTGATAAAACAGAAATATCTGGATTTTCAGGCCAGTGTGCCAGCATGTGGTCAAATCCGGTCTCTCGGGTTTCCACAACCGCAAGGTCATGTCTTTGCTCCCCACTACAGCTAATATGGTCATCAACAGCCTAATAGTCTGAGATGCTGAATAAGAGCATCAGCTAAATCAGGGTTTCTCAAATGGAGGTACACATCGGCTGGTCTGGGGGATCAAGCGAAGCGTGCAACGTTACATAACTGTTGCTCTAACCCGGTTAGAGCAGCCATCCAAAGTGCTGCATGGTGGCAGAGTAATGTCTATGCCACACTGCAGCCCTATGTAATAAAAACATACCTGCACACATACAACATAATATACATAATATTATATTTACTGTTCTCAGAAACATGCAGACAACAATAAAGCGGTTAAAACTTGACCCAGTGAATGGTGTACTATGGTTGTTCAAATGTGATCTCTCCTGACTTGGATCAGATCCTACCCGAGCCTTCACCTCTCTGCCTATTACACCGTCTCCCTCCCTGCTTTCCTGAAGCCTGCCAGGTGCTCTTTGTTGAATGAAACAAAAATGACGCTGTTTTATTTGATATGAAGTCAATCTCTTAATAGAACACATGAATATGCCTTTGGCCTCACTCTGCAGTAATTAATCAGTGCCTGATCAACAGTCAAATCAGACAGCCGTTGAGTTAATCAATGACCCACTGTGTTGGGAATTGGGATTACATTATATAATAATATATTTATAATGTATTGTAATGTAAATGTAATGTAGTTAAGATGCATTATAGTGTGATTATAAGTCACTTTAAGTGGAGTGGAGTGTGCTTTAAATAAAGTAATTACATTCCTGAGGGTTTAAGCAGAAACTTAATGTGTTGTTCTTGCATAAATTGAATGCTAGTATTTATTTAACTTTAATCAAAGCACCCAATGACCCTGACCACTTATAGCACCCATTGACCACTTATAAGGACATATAATTGTCCTATATTGCTTGTGATTATAATGCATAAAAATATAATGTATAATATTACAAGTATGACAATTATAATGCACTTGAACCTCGCCAAAAGTGAGTAACCAGTAATTATGAAGTATTATGATTGCTTATAGCTGTAAATACAGTGTAATAAGTAGATTACATTTATACTTGCCTTACCTTACAAGTCACAATAGAATGCCTTATAATGTGTGTCATGATTATTGTTATAAAGCATTATGAGCATTTATGAGAACTATAATTATACAGTGTTATAAGCGTATTATAATGCATTCATTTATAAGTATACTTATAATGCATTATAGACATGGGATGCATAGTAGCATGCATGTAGCAAGTGTTACCAATGTTTGAATTTGTGAAAAAAAATAGTTTTTGGAATAAAAAAATAAAATCTTTTGAAATGATAATAATTAAAACAAAATGTAGGAAACGAAAAATAAAGGGATATTTACTCGCAACCCATAAGAATGGGTCCGGGACCCACTGTTTGGGAAGCTAGAGAATTTGGGAAGCTAGAGGATTGGTCATGGTCTCACCATAACCTCCTCTGGGGTTCATGAAGGTTTACATAAAATTCCATGGCAATCCAACCAGTAGTTTTTGAGATATCGTTGCCATTGGGTGGAAACCTTGTACGTCCAAAACCGTTCCTTTTTTTATTATTATTTTAAAAACATTTTAAAATATTGAAAATAGCCGATCTGCAAACTCATAATGCTTTGCATCGTGAGCTTGTAGATCTGCTATTTTCACTACTTTTGTGTGACACTCTTGCATGGTGAAGTAGGGCATTCATTTCGAAAAAACTTAAGAAGTTGATATGGAGATACAAGGTTTCTAACCGACAGCAACGATATATGTACCTATACCTATACTAAAAATAGGGACTCCTGTCCACCGATACAGTGTAGCGTGTAGATCTGATTTTACTAACAGCAGAAAGACCAGTGCTTTATAGAATTTGACTAATGCAAATGACTTGGATTCAGTAGCAGATGGAAGTCTATAGCATGGGTTCCCAAACTTTTCAGCCTGCGACCCCAACATAATGCGGAAATTGACTCGCGACCCCACCTAAACCTGGAGGTCATTTATGCACATAAACTTGCATGTTCGGTGCGCATTTGTAATGTATTAAAATGGTAAAATGTACTATTTGTATTAATTTTTAGATTGTATTTCATCCATTCTGTTGAATTTAATTATTATTATTTTTTATGACCCAAAATAAATTCGCGACCCCACCGTCAGTCTCCCGCGACCCCAACTTTGGGAACCCCTGGTCTATAGGACTGACTCTGGCTAGTCTGGCTTCTAGTCTGGCTTCTCACGGCATGCTTGCCGAACCATTTCTGCACTTGATAACAACTTGAGACAACTTGTGAGACAACTGAGTTTCAAGATATGGACTTGATTCTGCAAAAAAATATGATAATCAACATAATAAGTTATCTGCAGTAGCAGTACTGATGCAGGATAAAGACATGAACTGGGACTTCTACGATAGCTGCCATTGTACTTTTTGCAGACCGTGGAGAGCCCACAATGCTCTACAGCGTTTACTTGATGCTAATAACTGGGATGCAGTTATACACTGTAGTATTATGGGTATATTAACATATTATCTTACAAACATAAACTCTGACCTCTCTCTCTCTCTCTCTTTTTAAAAAACACACACACACACACACACACACACACACACACACACACACACACACACACACACACACACACACACACACACACACACACACACACACACACACGCTTCCTCTCTTTCTCTCATGCACACACCATAATAAACACGCCCTCTCCCTCCTCTTCTGTGTATTTCCCTCCCCCCACCTCTCTCCTCTCCCCCCTCTTCAACCCAACCTCCTCTCTCTCTCTCTCTCTCTCTGCCTCTCTCTCTCAGGCAGGACACATTTTCCTGTCGGGACAGTAGCTGAGAGAGAGACAGCTACAGGCAGCAGCAGCAGCAGCAGCAGCGAGGGCCCTTTCATCTGACGTGCACTTTTACTGAAGGACACACAGGCCAATATGTGTACACTGCCCTCGCCCTCTACAAGGGTAGCTACTGGAGCCACACAGTAAGTCCCTGTCATATACTAACATACTGTATATACTGTACACAATACTAATTAGCCATTATGTACAGTATGTTGTGTTGAGAGCGTCAGACCTGGCCAATGTTGTTAGCATCTGATATAGTAATATGCTGCTGGACACAGAAGACAAACAAGAGTTTCCTGTGCAAGGTTAAATAATATAACAATACAGTGAGTCTCTGTAATATATATCATAAGACAGAGACATGGTGTATTGTTACAGTATTTCTATCATAGCAACTTCATTGGTGATTAATCAATGCTGTGTGTTTCAGCACCGTAAACCATCCTACTAACATTGCAAGTACAACATCCTCTGCAAAGGCTGGAGCAAAACACTGAGACTCTAACCTTTCACATTGCTATCATAGGCTAACTTAAATACAGTGCATAATAAACCTATATCAATATGGTGCAGGAGCCATGATATTACTTACAGCTCACTGACCGCCAGCTTTGGAAAATGTTGTTAGTATTTACAGGCACAAATAATAACTACAGTATTATAGCAGTAAGTTATTACCATACTACCATGTTCTAAAATGGCTCAAATACTATTATGCAGTCTGTATTGTGTATGATGGTTAATACTTGGTTAGATTATAAAAGTTGTTTTTAGACAGCACGGTGTGTCATTGATGCTACGTTTGTTACAGTGTAGCTGGGTCTGTTTATGTTGATTATCTAGTAGCCAGGACAGAGGCCCTAGTGTTCCCCCTAATGCTTCTCATGTCAACATGGCGGAGTCCTAAACAAAGTCTCATTCTATTGGTGTGAGTCTGTAGATGAGTGGAGTGTATGTGGATATGGAGATTAAAATGACCGACTTGTGACCATATTCTGTGGAGGGCTGTTGAAACCCTTTTAGCCTAATGGAACAGGTGAGTGAGTCAGGTTTATTGAGTCATTGTTCATAGGCTTTCTGTGTGTGTGTGTGTTTCAACCTGTCTTTTTGAATAGACCTCCACAAACAACACCTGACTGTGTGACGTTCTGCTTGTGTGTTTTGCTGTGACAAGGTGGACCGTCCGTCACCTTGACAGACTTGGTGGGAGATAATGCCGGGCTTTAGTGTGTCACTGTACTCAGCATCGAGTTTTCAGACATACTGAGGAATTTCTCTCATATTTATAGTTATTATTCAGTTGTTGTCGTTTTTGGTGCCAAGCTTTCTTGGTGAGTCTGTCTACTTTATTTCTCTATGCTTTTTGCTTTCTTTAATTGTGGTCATCAATACAAAATCAATGACTTTTCAACTTTTTAAAGAGTCAGCCATTAGTCTGAAATGTTTTCACGCTTATAACTAATTAACAAACAGAAGGTGCTTTGTCTGGTCTCTGGATGAATGGTTTGGCACTCCTTGCTGAACGTGAAGCACCGTGCTACAAGTGTGCCTGCATTTGGTTGATTATTGACTCGTGACGCGCTTATCGGCTGACAGGAGAGTATTCCGTCACGGTCTTTGTTAACAGGTGTGGGTGAACCCAAGTGCAGACGCAGACCAGGAGACAGGGTTAAGGTTATAAAGGTATTTATTAACGGGTGGGGTGCAGGCTACCGGCAGCTCAGCTGTATGGGAATCAGCAGCTGTCAGTGGAGACTGAGGCAGGAGCAAGCAGAGTTGGGGCAGGCTAGGAACAGCAAACCTGGGCAGATGAGATGGGGGACTGGAGACAGGAACCAGAGTCAAAGTAGACGGCATGAGCAAAAGGCTACGATCTGGCAGCGTGGAAGGTGGCAAACTGTGTATTTTCAGAGGTTTTGATTATGGAACGGTTGAAATTGGTGGGGCTTATTATGACTCAAGTACACCTATCTCCACTCAGACAAACAGGCAGGCGTGCTCTAGCTGAGTGGACCGGACATTAAGTGGCTAACTAGCTTGTTAACATTAGCTAGCATAACGTTTGAATGTATTGAAATAAATGGCATAACCTTTTACATCACTTGAGTACAAGGCAGGTGCGCTGCCAGCGAGGAGGTGCATCCAAGCGAGCCGCTAGACCAGCGAATGCCTGCATTGAGCAGCTAATGGCCAACTGCTTCGACTAGTGAGCTGTCCAAGTTGTAAGCCGTGTTGGAATAGGTGATAATGTACTTTGAAATTATACATAGTACTTCAATTGATATGAAAAATGGTTCCGAAACCTTGTTGACATTCAACATAGCTACATAGCTTAGCTTAGCTTGACAAAGCGAGCCGACGAGAATGTGCATCATCACACAATACTGTGTGTGACCCTGGACGTAATGGGCAGTCCCTGGGCGACACCTGGTTTTTAGTGAGTCCCTAGGGAGACACAGGATGGGAACTAGAGTGTGGCCACTGGCCAGGGATGTCACAGGAGCAGATGCGAAACTCTTCAGTTTCCTGCTCCAGGCAGCACTGGAAGATAGACACACAGATACTCTAACTCACATATTTCATTTGTACCTCTTATCCCTAGCCTCCAGCCCCTGAATCGCTAGCCTTGCATTCAGGGTCTGGTGACGCTGTAGAAAGGCGGGGTTTTCTCGGTTGAAAATATAAGCGTCCCAATCCGGATCTGGATAATCCTGTATGAACCAATCGCCAAAGAGTTCACTTTGGCCATCTCAGAAAACTGCTGCACTGAGAGAGCTTTCAGACTGAATAATGGAGTGAAATGAAATGATAATTCAGTGTCAGGCTATCTTATCCCCCTAAAAGTACAACATGTCTTTCTCATTATTAACCTGCCTGCAGCAATGGCTGGCAGTGTATTGTTAATCGGTTCTGTTCCATGTGGAATTAGGAAAACCCTCGATGCGGAACAGTTCCCATGTGTTCTCATATGGACTGGATGGTGGAGAAACCAACTCAATCCAGAGAGTGGTGTTTGCTTTATGATGGAAATAACTAATTAAATCTACAGAAGATCTATGGTTCTCATGTGTTCATGTTCGGCCGATATGGAGTACCTTTCGCGGTTCTCTTTTAACACCTGAGGGAGTCACATGGCGTTACTACACGATGGACGCAACGGACTATAAAGAAACACCCTGACCCATAGATAAAATGAATTTAGAACAAATGTATAGATGTACATACCTTCTAGATGTATAGATTTACATTCCTTAGTAACGGCCGGATTAAGACTTTGTAGTGCCCAGGGCTATGGCCAGGTTTAGTTACCCTTCCTGAGGGTAACAATTAGTTTTTCTGAACCACAGTCATTGTGTATCAGGCCTATTTCAGAAGCAGAATCAGAATCATCTTTATAGTCACATGATCACATCACAGGTTTGCAGGTGTAAATAAGTGGGTGAAATTCTTCTTTTCGAGTATGCTACCTTGTTGCTAACCACATGTTCACTTAAAAAAACGTACGTACGGTAAATCCGAATGCGGAAGTATAATGTATTAGTGTAATACAAGTGTAATAGGAAGACTAGACCAACATAAGTGAAAGAAATTCAGTGTGACAGGCCAGCCTGGTGGCAGGTGGTGCTCAGGCCTTTTTCAACAGTCTGATGGTAGCTGCTGGGTAGATAGTATACTCTTCAGAAGTTGGGTGTTCAGGCACTTGATACTGCAGTAGAGCCTGTAAGTGCACACACACTTACAGCAAGGATTGCGCGCAAGCACACACACACACACAGAGTCCCGTGAGCCTGTGCATTAATCCGGGCCTGACCTTAGAGCACATTATATAAATCTGATACTAAATTTCTTTCATTCCCCCCCCCCCTTTTCAAGATTAGTTTCCGGGCTTTTTGCCTTTATTACGATAGCACAGTGAATAGTGACAGGAAACAGGGGAGAGACACAGCAAATCTGCCGCCACGGCCGGGGCCTGGGAATTTATAATTTTCTTTGCTGCTAACGCTGACAATCTATAGATGTATCTTAACGCAAGTTCTATATATTTGGTAAATTACCCCCCTGGGCCCTATTCTAAACATTTGCTATTGCAAATGCCCCACTGCTGCTAAGGTTATTTACGTAATGTAGGTTTTCTCATGCCAATAATGCTCCATTGAATTGAGAGAGAGAGAGAGAGAGAGAGAGATGGATACGACAGGGATACAGTGTGTGTGTTTGGTATTTAGGTATCTGTAGCCTCTTTTTATTCCCTGGGATGGGTGTCTAGATATAGCTGTTCCAGTTGTCTGGGTGACTGTAGTGAGCCGTAAAAAATAACCTGCAGGTCTTTTCTACATAAAGGTCCTCTGGACACCTCCCCTGTTCTTTTCCCAAGCTCATTTAGTTTATTCTTTTTCTTCTCTGGCCTTCCATCCATCTAGTAAAAAGTGGTTCTCGTACAGCTTCACAGCTGTGTCTCTCCTGTCAACACATGTTTGACTAGACTGTCCTGTCATTATGCCTCACCTAAATCCTTTGTATTTGGCTCATCTCAACAACTACGTCTTCTCTGTCTCCCTCTTTCTCTTTTTCCACACAGCTGGGCCGGTTTGTTTCGTTTCATGTAGCTAACCTCAGTTTGTGCTCTTATTATTTGTATTGTCCAGTGCATTATATCCTGCCTTTTGTCATGCTGATAAGGCTGCTAGGATAAGGCTGTGACTGTGAGGAACTGCAGATGGGATTTTGTGAAAATGGAGCTGTTGGGATCTCTTTGGATGAGGGCTTTCAGTTTGTATACATTGTTGTCACCCTGTGTCCATTTGAGCAAGATACTGGACACCTTCCTGCTCATATTTTCCTCCGCCGGTCTCCTTTATCAATGAGGTCAGAGGACTTAAAATACCCCGTCTTTATGGGCAAACTGGGCAATTGGTTTTGTTAATGGTTAACTGTGCATGCTCTGCACACAAGAGGCTGATAGCTATTAATACAGCTGCACCATTATGGATTCAAATATTATCACATGGATTTTGTTATCTAATATCTACATGATTTGATTACACCTTTTGTGTTCTGTATCAACATGTTTTCTATTTTTAATTACAGTGGGTTTAAAAAAAATAGAGGCAATATAAGCATTACAAAGTCAAGATGTCATAGTATGATAGCCTGGGACCAGACGAATCTGCGAGTGCAAAAACTAATTGCACTCTGCCATTTGGGTCTGGCACCGCTCCATAGAGAATCCATTTCCTGCTCCAGAAGACGTGGGTGACCAATCAGGGCCCAGTATTCGAATATGGGAGACTGTAATTGGTAGTTGGTTGTAGGTCTAACCAATTGCGTCGAGGGCCATTGTTTTGATCCCGCCCCTTGGGAAAAAAAACTTCCTCATGGAAGCACCAGACTCATATCCACGCAGTGATATAGTCTGGCTACGCGAGGCTAATAGTATGATGCAATAATGAACTTACACCGATGTGGCCATAAAAAGACAACATTACACCGTATTCACACTCCAGCCATCATACTCTTACTTCATGCTCGGAGGTTATTCCAACCCCCTCTGTATGAAGTAAGAGCAAAGCGTACCCTTAAGTCAAAGTGTGCGGGAAGGGTTTTAGGACTTCCTCATTTCCTGCAGGTAGGGGGATACCATGGTTGCTTATACTAACTAGATCGTCAGTGCTTTGAATGGAATGTAAGCAGTAGTAACAGGGAGCCAGTGGAGGGAGTGCAGAAGAGGGTAGCTATGTGAACATTTGGGAGGTTGAAGACCAGGGGTCGTGCTGGATCAAGACTTGAGAGAGCATGCAGGTAGACCAGCAAGGAGGCATTTGCAGTAGTCGAACCTGGAGATGACTGTGTGGCTTGGATAAGGAGCTCGGAAGACTCCTTGGTTCGCTCTTTTTTTTCCCTCTCCCACCAAACCTCTTCGCTGATGTCCTACCCAGAATATGGGTGCTCAAGTGGTTCATGTAAAAAAAAAACGTTCCTATCACATAAAGACGTGGTGGCCCCCTGTAGTAACTCTGAGGACCCCCCATGGTCTATAAATATACGTGAGAGTAAGGGCTCGTACACACTGCAGGAGATTTGGTCCGAGATTGCTGTCGCCGACATTTTTTGGCGCTCGCCGACAAAACCTCCCGATCTGACGCAGATCGGCCTTTGATCTGCGAGATAATGCTCGCTCTGTGTGAAAGGTTCCGCGAGACGATGTGGCCGCGATTATCCGCTCTGCGACGGCTTTCCGACCGTTTTCAGATAACTACCATGTTAGATATTCAGCTCTGTCTGGGACAGGAGATCGGACAGTATCATACATTATGAAAGGGTCTGCGAGGAGATCCACGCTACAGCCAATGAGAGCACATTACAGCCACCGTGGCCAGGGGAGCGTCGCTGGATCTGACCACAACAAACAGTCCCTACCGCAATATTACCGTCCAGTCCTGTATTAAGTTAACATTATAAAACAAAATGAGAGAGTGAGCGAGCCTGGTGGGCTGTTTATTTTAGAGGAATTGTACAGAGAGAGAGAGAGAGAGAGAGAGAGAGACAGACAGACAGAGAGTGAGAGCAAGAGCGAGCTCTGTGTGTGTGTGTGTGTGTGTGTGTGTGTGTGCACCATGTGCACGGTGTTATGAACAGCGTTGCCAGATGTTGCGAGAGAAATAAGCAACCAGGTCTATGAAAACAAGCCCAAGAAAAGGCCACTTGAGCACTTTAAACCTATTTACAAATACATTGGATATTTGAAAATAGCCGATCTACAAGCTCACAACGCGTCGCAGCTATTTTCAAATAAAAATCTTGAGAAAATGTATGGAATATTTTCCAAATCCACACAGATCTTGTATGGGGGTCTATGATGGCACAACATATTTACAGAAGGGGGGTCTGCGGACAAATACATATTATGTGTTGTTTAAACCACTGGTTTAAACAACATTAGGAAACAAGGCCAAATAAGCAACTACACAAATAAGCCCAAAAAATGCACCCCGCAACAACCAATATTTACAAGCAACTCTACAGAAAAACAAGCCTAAAGTCGCTTATAATAAGCGGACATGGCAACGCTGTCATTGACGGCTTCTGCGCACTTGACATGAGAGAGAGAGAGAGAGAGAGAGAGAGGGGGAGAGAGAGAGAGAGAGAGAAAGAGCGAGAGAGGGGGGAGAGGGAGAGGGAGAGAGGCATATCACGGGATACGTCGATTAAAATGAATTGGAATAAACTCAAATGTATGTATTGGGTCTGACTCTGGAGATAGCATCCTAGTGAACTATCCTACAGTGTGTCAGCCCTTGTCGGGGATCAATCCTGTTGTGAAGACCACAACGATATTATGACAGCCGATTTCAAGAAATAAACTCCTGCAGTGTGTAATGCTTAACGATCAGATGACCCCCCGACCACTTTAAGGTCTTGCAGTCTGTACCTGCCTTAACTCTTACTTATTGGGTCATAATGAGTGTCATTATCCTCATATTATTAATTGGTTTTATAACCAGCTTTCACAATGGTTACTGTGCGTGCGAACATGGCTTTATCAACTTCATTTAGTTGAAGGCCATGGTGATTGCCACACAATATCCTTGTGTTCAGGGAACTACCTACACAATAGACTTGATGAATAAAACATGAAATAATTAGTTCAGAGGAAGACTGCACCTGAGCACCTGTTTACCCATCATTATTCTAACCACTGCAGCCCAGTTTGAAATTAATCTGAGGCTTGCCTTGTATGCTGCTGGGTAATCTTATAGTTCCATGGTTCATTGGGTCATACTCATTCATGTTTTTTCAGACACTGTTTGGGGTACATGCAGTAAAGTATACTGCTCAAAGAATGTAGGGAACACTTAGATCCCTTCATTATTTTGAGTTTTCATGAATTGCGTACATACTGCTAACAAAAACTGCGCAAAAGAATGAAGGGATCAAAGTGTTCCCTTAATTATTTTGAGTAGTGTATATAAAAAAAATGTTCTTTATGAATATAGTTAGTAGTTCAATATTGTATCATTTAGCAACTCAAATAGCAACTAAATTTGACTTGTATTGTGACTTTATACAGTATAAACACACCAGGAGATACTGTTTTCAGACAGGTGTTTGTGTGTGTACTGTATGTGTGTTTGTCTTATCTCATTGAGTGCACCAGTCTAACCTTGCTGTCTCTCACGTAGTGACAGAGACACATGGTGAGCGTGCAGGAGAGCTCATAGTCATTGTGTATTGTTTGTGGAGTTAACAGTTTGCCAAGATAGTGAACTGATACGGGGCAGCTTATTCTCTCTCTCTCTCTCTCTCTCTCTCTCTCTCTCTCTCTCTCTCTCTCTCTGCAGTATACTGCAGAGTAAGGTTTCACAATTAAATAATAAAATTAAACTGTTATTTGTAAAGCCTTTTTATGCGGCAGTTTTGGTGTTCGAAGTCTTACGGCAAGCTTCCTAGTAATTTTTTCCAGAATGTACTGGCGAAATTACATTTTCACTGTAGTGAAAACGCTAGAAATGAAAGTACTGGGAAAGCGTGATGTTGACAAAGGGAAAGAGAGAGCGTCGAGTGAGGGAGCGTTCTAACGGTCACCGAGGTCGAGTGAGCATGTACGTACCTGTAGCCAAAACTGTTCAGTGACAAAAATGCTTCAAAAGCAATGCTGAAATATGTTGCATGGGGATGGCTTGTCCAACTACGATGTACTGTAAGTAAAATTAGCTCTGTTATAGGGAGAGGGTGCGTGAGAGTCTCACTCTCTCAGAGAGAGAAAAGAGAGAGACAGGCTCAGTGCTCGCAAGTTGCAACGCACTGCAGCACACAGCGGTTTGATTTAATAAGTGACCGTTTAAAAAAATAATCGATTTAGTTGACATTCAATTATGTCTTGAGATCTTAGGCTGCAAACAAATCTGCCAACTCCACCTGTTAACCCCTGCGTCCTCGTGATAATGAATGTTAAAAAAATATGAGAAAACTGTTTGCTTATCCTTTATTCTTTTGATGGATTAATGTTAGTCTTGCGTGCTTACAGTCAGCTCTCGTGCAAGTATAAAGTACTATACCGTCAGAAAATAAACAAATAAACAGTCTCTTATCAGGCAATACCAGCACTTGTGTTGTCAAGGAGGGCATGTGAAAACGGTCTCTCCCATTGCCATTCCAGCAAGTTATGCTAATAGTTTTACAGGCATGGCACTGTAGTGAAAACACAGCTAATGGTATCATCCAGTCTGTTATCTCCTGGAGGCCTCTGGAGTGGGCTGTATTTCGTATGCCCTGGAGCAGTTGAATAAGCTCGGTTACACCCTTTAGTCAAAGCACTTGGATGAGCCTTCTATTCTGACGTGGCCCTGATGAACAGAAAACAAGTTATCTTCACATCGGCATTGTCTCAGAGTCTCTGTGAGACCGAAATACAATTCGATATCTAGGGGCAAATCAACAGAGTGTCCCTCTGGAACTTCTAACAAGTAAAACATAAGCAAAGGAAGGCAGCCATGTTTCCTGGTCATTACAGCAAACCTTATTGTTTCATAGGGTGTAGACTTCCACCATGAAACAAAGTCTTGGTTTCAAAACACTAATGGCATGTTTCCTCCATTATTGTTTTTAGCTGTTGTCCAATTTTCCCTTGTATGGCTGAGGCTTCGTTTGGCGTAGTTTATTATTATTATTATTATTATTTTAGTTCAGATTAGTTTACTACTAGTAGTTTAGTCAAATGTATTGTAGTATGGTGTAGTTTCTGCAAATTATAACCATACATTGAGAAGGGCAATATATTGCGGTCAGTTGAGGCTTGTATTATGCGTGATCTTGTCACCAGCGGTCAGTTGAGGCTTGTATTATGCTTGATCTTGTCACTATAGGTGAAATGAGGTCTTATAAACCCAACGAGAATCCAGTTAATTGTGCAGGTTTCAGGTGACACATAATAATATAAGTACAGTATATACTGTAGCTATCTAAGCATTATTGTACTTGAACACCAGGCCAGTGATCAAATGTACTGCCTGAGGAGAGCAAGGAAGCGATTTCTGCAAATAAAGCTGATGATGTCTGGGTGACGTAGAGGTCAAACACTTGCCTTCCACTGCACATACCCAATGGTGCCTCTGGCTTGGGCGGGCAGACACCCCAAACAAAAGCTGGCAAAGGATCATGTTCTTGTCACTGCACTAGCGACTTCTGCTGGTTGATCGATGCGCCTGTTCAGCCTGGTGGGGATGTGGGGCAGACGGCGTGAACCTCTGTGCACATTACGCTTTCATGGACTTGTTCCTAGGTTGCTAAATGCTCCTTGTCAATGTACTGTATGAGGGTGAGGATGGTCTTTCACACACCTATTGTAATAACCAATACAGAAGCCTGCTCTCTTAACTGCTTTTATGCCTTTTTTTGCACTGTTTTATCCATTGATACTAATATGTTGTGTTGCATTGTGTTTGTGAGCTACTGTATGCTGCCTTCTTGGCCAGGGCTCATGTGAAATTAGATGTAAATCTCTATGTGATTTTCTCTGGTTAAATAAAGGATTAATAAAAAGGAAAAAAATAAAAAGGTGGACTTCTACAGTGGCCACTGCTTACAGCACTAATGTAGGATATGCGTGAAGTTGGACTTCTACAATGGCCGCCACTGTTCAGCACTTTATTCCTGCTTTGTCACATGAACAAGCCGCAGTCCTACAGTTTCCCAGGGCAACAGTAGGTCCAGAGTTCCAGGCCTTGTCGGCCAATTATAGAGGAGACCAGCATGCCCCTCCCACTCCCCTCCGCTAGCTAGCAGATAGTGATTTATCCAGTGTGGGAGTGACTGGGTGAATACAGACTGGAACCAATTCATGTCTTTTATTCGCCCCCCCCTGCTAAGTAGACACCATTTTTCAAATGCACCTCCAAAGTGCCCTTTTGCTATTTCTTTCTCTACTTTCTTTACTTTATCTGTTCTCTTCCGCAGACAGACAGACAGACAGACAGACAGACAGACACTCTCTCACTTGTTCTAGTAGTATGCTCCTGCCCCCTTCCTCTGCCTCTCGTTCCTCCTTCAATCTCTCTCTCTCCCCCCTGTGTGCCCCCTCTCACGTACACACACCATCTTTTAGGCAGATTGTTTGTAGAGAGTACCAGCGTGTGGCATTTCAACCTCTCAGATCTCAGTCTGACTGAGGTCAAAGGTCCCTGTCAGACACAGCAACAGTTACACCCAACTGGGTCAGTTGGGTGACCCAGTTGCCCAGACCCACTTGCTTTATGTGTATAGGGATTCATGTAGTTTAGTTTGCTATTCCGGTTTGTTTTTAACGTTGTCATTTTGAAATTATTAGCAGAGCAATAATAACACATAAAAGTAATGTGTAAAACTGATCAAACCCCAAATTAAAATACAGAGGAAATAATGGTGAAAAAACAACACAAATTCAGATGTTTAGAATGATAGAATCCCAAAGGCACCTCAAAACAAACCACAGAAAGAAAAGTTATTTAATTAATTCCACTAATTAAATACCAACTCTATTCTTGTTACATTATCACATACGTTTTGGCAAGTCTGACAATCTTTAAACTCTTAATGTCATTACTTACTTTGATGTTTGTATGTCTGGACCAGTTTCCTCCAGTGCTGTTTCTGTATGTGTGTGTGCGTGTGCATGCGTGTGTGTTCCCATACAGCACAACCACAATACTAATCTCTCCTTGAGCTTCAGTGGATTCTGTAGCTCTGAAGCAGAACCAGAAGAGTTCTCAGCTGACAGCTTGGGTCTGTTCCCTGGCTTTATGCCTGTGCACTGAAGAGAGAAAGAGCGAGAGAGAGAGAGAGATAGAGTTCAAAACAGGGGGAGAGGCTAATAATGCTATCCACCAGTGTGACAGTTAAGTGTCACGGTTAAGTGGGGGACAGAGTCTCGCATGGCTGGCTGTTTGACAAACCAACAGGCCACAACACTCAGCGCCAAATTAGACTTGACGGAGGGACAATGTGTTACACTAATAACGAGATGGAAGGGCTTGTGTTTAACTGATCATGGGTGTGCTTTTATTTTTGTGTGTGCGTGCATGCGTTTCTGTGTATGTGTCGGAGTGTGTTTGAGTGTCTGTATATCTGTTTTATGTTGACATAACAATGCCATGTTTTATATTGGCTAAATCAAACAAACCCCATGTGACATAAACCTGCTCAACTCTTCACCCACACTTCCATGGTCTTTTCCAGCAACACTTAAGCTATTATGTACATTGTATTTATAGTTTTCTTCTTTTCTTTTCTTTTTTAATTCACCCTTTTAACTAGCCAAGTCATTATGAACAGATTCTTATATACAATGGCAGCCTGGCAAAAGGCAAGGCAACTTAACGGAGAGGGAAAAAGTTAAAAGTTAAACAGCAGATCATAAACATGCAATGCAACAAGACAAGAGCAGCATGCACACAGTATTATAACGGCACCAAAAAGCAGAACATAAAATAAATAAAAAGACGGTCAACAAGGGTGTTTGACAGACCTGTCCAGTTTTAAAGTATTTAGCAAGTCGTTCCAGTTGTTCCAGTCTCTGGAATGACGACAAACTGAACTTGGCATTTGTTTTAAAAACTTTCAAAACCATATGGAAGCAGAACGGTTGTTGTCCACAGCAGATGTGGTATGCAACAAATGACACAGGTAGGGGGGGGGGGTTGGACAAACCAAGAAGAATCTTGTATATGAGAATGAACCAATCAATATTACACAGGCATGCAATGCTCATTTGGTATGTTCTTGCACTCTATTTCAATGACGCGACGCGCACGTCGCTTAACACCTACACTGCAAGTCACACAATGGACAATTGATATGCATCTAGGCTTATTCCTATGTTAATTCGCTAGGTGTGAGTCGGGAGCCTTTGAAAACTTTGTTGAGGTGCGAATTTAAAGTAGTTTTAAATCTATGCGTGTGCCTGCGTGTGCTCCTG
The DNA here is from genome assembly GCF_963280865.1 of Gymnoscopelus braueri. Lineage (NCBI taxonomy): Eukaryota > Metazoa > Chordata > Actinopteri > Myctophiformes > Myctophidae > Gymnoscopelus > Gymnoscopelus braueri. Next base: position 37,835,586 of record NC_137604.1, read on the forward strand.
GTCAAATAGGTTCCGGCACGCCGTGCAAGGCCGTCCAGTGAGCATTGCACCCCTGATATTACAACAGGTGTGTAGGGATGACCAGTTTACATAGGAATAATGAATGCAGTGCCAGTGGTGTGTTCTAAAAGTAACATTTGTTAGCAAACCGAAATAGCAGAGTGATGCTACAGTTTCTTAGGCTTGATTGTCTTTACTTTAATTTCTGCCAAATGGCTGTTTGGTTGCAGCAAAGCATAAAATATAGTTCATACAATTACAGACATAACTTTTTTCTTACTGCATATTCTATTGCATATTCCAAAGAGGTTAACTGTAAATGATGCACTGCAGTCTCTTTCCTACTATAGAAAGCCCCACTGTAATGGGCTGTATGATATAGTAGCCTATGAGTCTCGTGTGCGAGCTGCCCTCTATGACAGCTCTAAGTGCAGGCAGAAAGGATGTGTGGCAGGGACAGGGTGACCTGGCCAAGACCCAATTCACTCAGCTGATTGCATGAGATCAGGGTGGGGGATGGATGGATATGGATAAGAGGGTAAAAGACCTGCTGGGTGCTACATGGGTGCTATTCAGAGTTTTTCCTGCTTCAGAATGGGCCTTTGGGGGGTGACTACATATGATTGCAAGCATGATCTCTCTCTCTTCTGTCCGCATCGCGACTACACAACACACTAAAGGCAGTGAGCCTGTGTTACCTTACTTGCGAGAAATCATCGATGCATTTCCTGTTATTTCTAAACATTTAATTAACAAAAATGTCTATGCTTGAGTCAACAACAAAAAACTAAAATAAAATAAAGTAGTGAGTTTAAGGGAATTCTAAGGAACAAATAAGTTACTACAATCCTAGTATCTGATTTGTTGATAGGTAAATAACGGCTATCTTAAGTTGGTCACCTAGCATACATATTTTATTCTCAATTCAAATTTTGGTGCTGGTGATTTTACTTTGGGGTGGCTAAAACCTCTTTAGGGGCACAAAAAAATCCTCTATGCTGGAAAACCCCTGCTTTTTACAGTACATGCGATCCCCTCGTTTTGTGGTGAGCAAACAACTGAAGTGTGCGTTTGCATATCTATGTCTCTTATTGTACTGTTATTATTTGATCAATCTTGGACTTCAGTCACCTGCTGTCCTTTAAAGTTCTATAATTTATGTAGTCAATCATTTTGTACGTTCAGGTGTCACCTTTTCATTTTGGAAAAAGTCGATATTCCCTGTTAGGCATGTATTGTATAAATACAGTCTGTGCCTTTGGCCTGGGGCTCATGTTTTATTGACTGGCATACTGTAATTCAGCTCAGGTATCAGCTGTCTCTTTGTCACTGGTCTGCTAAGCATGAAGCCTTTGTGTTCATTTCGTCGCTACGCCTTTATTCCCACAGTAATGCTTGCCAATTTAACTACAGTATATGCAAATTTACTGGGTTGTCATCATTTATATACAATAAACTGTAAACCGACTTCATTTTAAAATCAGACTTTAAAATCATGGGATTTCCCTGGTGCATAGCCATATGTTCTTTCACAGTAGTTAAGTGATTTCTGGTTTCTCCTTGCAGCCATTGTCTCTATAGCCTTACGTCATCGCACGGTGTCAATTACAGATCAATAGCAACGCATTGCCTGGCGGACACACAGTATACAATATGAGCTTTAGACAGTCTCCTGTTCACTCAAACACAGCTTGTTTTGTAAACAGTACAGTATGAATGATCTTTGTTCATTCATTTACATTCAGCTGACACTCATCAACAAGAAATGCAGCCACAGAATCGACTCAAATCCTTACATTAAAAAGAGTACAAAGAGTGAAGTCATAGCGCCCAGACCTTACTCACGTAAATCCTGGAATGGTCATGTGGGAGAGAAGAGGATGTTGAATATTTTAAAACATATTTAAAGGGGATGTAAGTGATAAAATGAGTTATTTTGGTAAAATAAGTGTTAAATAGCTCTATATTCCCATACCATAGTAGTCATTGCTATTGAGTGTTTGTTGAGTAACGGGGGTCTGACTGTCCTCTCCAGCTCTTCAATAAACAGAAAATACATTTTCTGATGGGGATACCGATCATATCCAATCAAGAGAGAGAACCATGGCTTCCTGTATCCAGGATACATGATAAACAAGTCAAATTTGAAGTGATGGCACAAAAAATATACTGGTAAAATTGGAATTAGAACACTATAAAATGTAAGCTGATAAATGGTTTCTCTCTCCTGATTGGTTGGAATTTGTAACCCACCTGAAAATACATGTTCTCTTTATTAAAGAGCTGGAGAGACAGGGAGACCTCTGTTACTGAACAAATGCTCTATGATTACTGCCAGAATATAGAACTTTAACTTTTAACAAAACACTTTTAGTTTTAACCCCAAAATATCACCTTTAATACATAATGGACACAGCATGAGCAGATGAGGGAAATGTGAGGAGATCTGATTGGAGGAACAGTGCTGGGATGTCAGGTAGCTTTTGAACAGCAGCTGGTATTGTTGGTACAAAGTTTTCACTACACACGGCATGCGCTGCCCCCTGCTGTTTGGTTTTATAGCTCTTACAGTTGTTTTGTGTATAATGTGTCCAGCATCATGCCGAGTAACCGGATCTCCTGTATGTAGTTAGAGTCTGGTCATGGTAACTCTGATCTCTCTGACCCTCAAAACACAGTCCCCAGCCTGGGCCGTGTGATGGTTACAATGAAAGAGTCTCTCTGAACATCAAACTAATAGGCTTTATACCTGGTGTCACCCAATTTTGCTCAGTCACATCGCTGTTTATAACTTATCTCCCAAGATGATTTCACTTGTTTTAATGCAGTTCAGTTTGAATGTATGACGTCCCTCCAGTTTCTTTGTGTACAGTATTCATTATAAGAAAAAAAAACCACATCAACACATTTCATTACTCTGGTTAAATAAAGGAGGGTAGCATTGAAGGTGAGTGGACATGAGAAATATTCCGTAATAAATCCTTGGGTTTTGTGAGCAGCTTAGATAGGCAGGGGGGTTCTGTACGTCCTTTCTCTGCATATGACCACGAGGAATAGAAATAGAGTTTTAAGCGCAATACATACTCCTTCCGACATCTGAACTTTTCTTTGGAAAGGGAGGTGATATAACCACAAACTTACGTCATTCCGAGCTTCGGAACGGCGGTCTCAGAACCTTTCCTTGAAACCTTCAGATGTCCTGACTCTACGAACTATACAGTAGTTTGGTAGAGTATGTATTGGCCTTCACTGTCTGATCATGGCCAGAATCCTTAGAAGCACAGAGCATCTCTTCATGTTTACTTAAAGATGATATTCAGTATTGTCTAATAGATAGGTAACCAGCAGTGATCTGATACAAACATGCCAAATGAAATCCATCCCGTAATACTGTTACCCTCATCAAATGCAGCTTCACAAAATTGTTTTGTTTTTGCCTGATTTAGGGTCTAAGGGACAGGGGGTGTAATTTGTTTCCTTTGTTATAATGTGGGCCTGTAAAGCCCTTTGAGTCTGTAACAGCATGGGCTACACAAGAGTTGAGACCTCCACCTTGGCTTGGTACAATCAAACTGCTTTACAGATACAGTATCTGCTGTAGGGTGGAAATCAATTAATTTCTCTTTCTCTCTCTCTCTTCCCGTCTCTCTTTCTCTCTGCCCCCGGGTTATCTTTCCCCAGATCCTGATGCCCTGGCAGCCTGCAATTATTCCCTGCCACCAGGGGGCCTCGGTCCCTCCCTATGACACCCGCCCTTCAGTCCCCTACGTTCATCCTGAATTCTCCAGCACCAGTCAAGCTGTCCCACCCTGCTCCCCCTCCCACCTCCCCCTCGTCGTCCTCTCCTCCTCTTCTACTTTCTGTCCCCTCCTGGCCACCACAGGCCCTCCTGGACTCCCAATTTGACTTCTCCTCCCTCCATGAGGGGCAGGGGGAGGCGTCAGGGGCCCTGGATGAGCTGGGCTCCGACACCGTTTCTCTTCACTTGGCCTCGCCTGGGAACGCCTGGCAGCATGATGTTTCAACCATCACAGGTAGGTCACACGTGAAAGCAGTGAAGCTTTGATGAGTTGGATAGAATGAGAACTACCATCTCTTAACCCATTCAAATTCAGGAAAGCATCTGTGTCGTTTTAGATTTTAGCTATATATGAGTGTGTGTCACAAAAATCCCTGGAACAAAATATTTTGAGGGGGGGGGAGGGGGCTGTTCGCGGCCAAATACATATCATTTTGGGGGGGAGGTTTTACATGAAAAAGTTTGAGAACCACTCATATAGCAGCATTAGTTTTTCTGAAAACTGTTTGGATTTAGAAGACATTTTTTGAATCTGCCTCAGGTCTTAGGGTTTACAGCCAAGTAAAGAACACAAAAGAAAACCACCTAAGTGGAAAAAAAGCGGCACTCCAAAATAAAGATTGCAAGACAGTGGCTCAGATGTGGTTTCTCATTTTATTGAGATGTGAATGCTAACGCGTTTCGGCCGCAGCCTTCCTCAGAGCAGATTAGGTTAAAAATACTTTTTAACCTAATCTGCTCTGAGGAAGGCTGCGGCGTTATTTACATAGCTGAGCACCCACTGCCTAAACTAAGAAGGCATCCAGAGGAAGCGCACCGGTTTTCATTTCTTATAAGTAAAGAACACAAATTTGTATTTGGTGAGACATATTATAGGTGTTGTTATTAACATAACTGGATCGCTGGAAGTGAGTGCACATAGCCAGAATGGGTATTTTGTGAGAAAACATTTTGTTGTCTGAATTCTGATGGTTAATAAGATTTATATTGGGTAGTGGGGATGACTTAATGACAGGAGTAAATCTACACCTCCCCTCTAGAGGGCAGTGTAAATCTGTTCATTTCATGTCAGCCTGCCATGGGCTATTGTCTGAAAGCTGTGTCCTTGTTCTCCCTTTCTATCCATACTTTTGTACTCATAAAACAACACACACTCACACACACACACACACACACACACACACACACACACTCACACTCACACTCACACTCACACTCACGCATTCCCACCACTCCCAGACCTTTGCTCAGACCTGCCAGAGTTGGAGCTCGTGAGCCTGCTGTCAGAGGGTCAGCCTAACTACACCCTGCGTGCTGACTCTGTGTTCGGATACGACAATGATGACTGGCTGCACACCCCTCTACTGGCCCCAGAGGTCGTACTGGGACTCACATATGAGCAGATTGAGGAGACACTGAAATACTTCTGTGAGTGCCTTTTCATTTTTAAACCTATCTGTTAATTGATCTTTTCTGAGAGAGATGAAAAGCTGATTATTAGAGACGATGACAATGTGACACAGGAACCCCTAACCCTGGCAGCTGGTGTCATGCCCTTCCCTTTGAAATACATAGGGTCCCTTCTCATGGAAATTGTAATGCGCTGATTCCATAAACATTTATTGTCTCCGCCAGGCCGAAAGGCATGGCGAGAGAGTATGTTTTACCCCCTGTCTGTCCGTCCGTCCGTGTGTGTGTCCGTGTGTGTGTCCGTGTGTGTGTCCGTGTGTGTGTGTGTGTGTGTGTGTGTGTCCGTCCGTCTGTGAACAGCTAATCTCCCGCACCGTTGGCTTGATCGCAGCGAAACTGTGCACACACACTCCCTGGATGCCAATTCAGAATCTCTGCCCCAATTTTTTCACATGGGCCTATTATAGCGCCACCAGGAGGCCGCTTTTAGCAAAACACATTTTTTTCACAGTACTCCTACAGATTTTGTCCAAACATCACGCAAATTGGTACACAGTATCTCTATAGTCATTAAACGAAACTGGTCTTTCAGATTTTTCATATTCCATCCTGATTGGCTAAAAATGGCTTCTAAAGTTTGCAGGACGGCTCCGTTTTGAACAAAATGCCTCAAATTATGAACACAGCATGCAATTTCCGTGAAACTTTGCACGCACATTCTCACTAGGCCGAGGAAGAAATGCCACATGAAAATGTTCAAGTCAGCCTCTTGGTGGTGCTATAACAGGGCGATTCGTGTTTTTACCTATAACTGCACCGATCTGTGTAAAACTTGGTATGCGCACTACCTAGAGGTCAAGGAAAAACCTTTGCCCTGCATTTTTCACATCTGCCTTTTATAGCACCACCAGGAGGCTGACTTATGTAAAACATATTTCTTTATATTACTCCTTCCGATTTTATCCAAATTTCACGCAAATCGGCACACCTGATCTCTATAGTCATGTGATCAAGCCGGATCTGTTTAATTTATCATATTCCATCCTGATTGGCTAAGATTCACATCTAAAGTTTGCAGTAGTGGCTTGTTTTCAACAAAATGCCGCAAATGAAGAACGCAGCGTCTGATTGCGGTCAAACTTTCCACACACATTCACACTATGTTGAGGAACAAATGCCACCATTTTAACATTGGCCTGTTATAGTGCCACCAGCAGGTCTAATTTAGCAAAACAAAACAAAATGCCTCAAATCATGAATGCAGTGTCCTATTGCCATGCAAGGCCTAAGAATAAATGGCACCCCTTTCACATTGGCCTATTATAGCGCCACCAGGAGGCCACAATAACCTACCTGACCTGGCGGAGACCTGTGCTCCAAGGAGCACTTTTTCTAGTTGTCATAATGTTACGCATAGAATCAGATCGCCCTTTTGCCCTCATGTTTTTGACCACAAATGGAAATCCGTAGCTCCTCACTAACTGACTTCATACGTTTGCCATCGATTGAATGGATGAGGCGGGATACGCAATGTTTTTCTTTTTTTTACTCCTGTGGTGACCCACACGTGTTTGTGGGACCTAATCTCTCTACCTTCCCCCTCTGATCATCATACCCCGGGTCACAGACACCAAATGCCACCAAGCTGATTAGCTTTGCTGTCTCTTCTTAAGCTCTGTCTCTCTGAAACCCCACAACCATATCTATATCCCATACAGCCTCTGTGGTTTCATTTGTCATGAACCTTGCCTACTCTGACCTCTGGTTATACTTTCTGCGTCCATCTAGGCGCGAGGGTCAGCAGACAGCGGACGTGACGTGGTTGTGATTATACTCAAATTTGTATAGAGAGTGCAGACGCTCACACCTTAAAGAGTGCTCCTTGTAATCTAATTAGCTTCTTCCAGACAAGTGAAGGATTTTGTGAGAAGAGGTCTACTGTCCTAGTTTACTTTACCTTGCATCAATTATATCTGTGCATTCCTGTTATTCTCTAAAGACCTCAGATTTTAATAGATTAAATTACAACAATTACACCTCACATTCACAGTTTGGTAGATATACTGTATCAATAAGGGATCATCATTTTGCCATTCTAATGCCTTATCGGTCAAGCTTTATTTTCAGCCTTTTTGTTTGGGAAACCCGTTATGGTAAAGCAATTCTGTACCAAACATTGTCGAATCCAATCTACTTAAGATTAACCTGTCCCATATTACTGATCCATACTACACACATACTGTAGCACGTGCTGCATGCTGGGTGCTTTATGTGCACTCATTACAAGAGATTAACTTTGTACTGCTCTTTGGCCTTGTACAAGTAAAATGCTTTCTACCTGACTGTATCTTATGTATCTTGTACTAATGTCTTTTGATTACACTTTGTTCTTTAGTTTATATGGGTCCTCAGAGATGACATCCACATACTTATGTAAGTTAGTGATGATGGGTAAAAGATGTTCTAACAAAGTTAAATATTTATAATGATTAAATTAAAAGTGGTATGTTATTGTAAAAAACTAAACAAAAGGTGTTAATAGTTAAAGTAATACAATGCAGGTCCACAAATAGCGATTTTTAGCAGCCTTTGCTGGTCATTACCGTCACTGCAGGTCGTTCGTTTATTCCTGCGTTACCCAGAATTCCATTTGTTTTCACTGGAAGACGGAAGCGTTTCAAAAAGCGTTCTTTTAATTGTTTTATACTATCTGTGGATCGTTTCTCTTAGCTAGTGGAGCTTTAGTTACCATGAGCTGTGTTTTCTTTTGCTGTTGTTTTTCGATCTTCAAATCGTACAATCTCTTAAAAACAGCGTGAGATTCCTTTTTGTTATTAGCGCGGTAGTTCTTGGCCAAACAGGAAACCGGTGCGGTAGTTCCTGGCCAAACAGGAAACCGGTGCATTTCCTTTTCTGTTTTTCGGCCGGATGACGTCATTTTCGCGGGAATGACACCCTAGCCACCGTTTCAATATAAAATAGTTAATAAAAGGCTTTTTGGGGTGAAATTGGGTGTTGTGGGTGTTGTGAAATATTTGCCACTCACAAAAGATATACAATTTAACTTTAGTTTTGTTGAAAAAGTTACCTAGTATTACTTTAAAGCTCGATATTCTGATCATTTGAGTAACAGAAAATACAGTTTCAGGTTGGGATACCAATTTGATCAAATCAGGAGACCGAATCCCACCTGTTCCATTTCCAATTTTCTCTGCTCATTATTTTTGCTTGATCATTTCCAATTTTACTTGCTTATCCTGTATGCTGGACCTGAACATGTATTTTCTGTTTACTAAAGAGCTGGAGAGACGGGGAGACGCCTGTTACTCAACAAACACTCTATAGCAATGATTAATATGGGAATATAGAGCTATTTAACACTTATTTTAGAAGAAAAATCACTTACACCACCTTTAACTCTCTTACTGCTAAGGACGACTTATGACGAGACATCGCCCTGGCTGCCAAGGACAAGTTTGGACGAGTTTTGATTTTCTTTTAATATTTTATATATTTTTTACACAGAACCAGAGATAACGCGATCCGAAGATTTACTGCTCCATTCACTCCCTGTTTAACTTATTACTTAAAAATCCTGTATCTCGGCTCCTGTGTACTTTTTTTTTTACTATGTATTCTTTTCAAAGGTATATAAAAGCGAACGATTTTTTCCCCGCAGAAGCACAGTGAAACCCTCTGTGATTAGTAACCATCAGGGGATCGATCATACTGGAGATAAATATTCTGTGATTACTTCAAAAGGTAAGAAAAATTGAAAAATCGCTGGAAGTGGGTGCATGCAGCCAGAAATAAGTCTGGCAGTGAGAGAGTTAAATATAGATTTTAGATTAAATATTTCAGCAATTCTAAGCATACTTTACAGTGGAATTTGATAATAGTGCAAGTCAATCTCCGGATCAGTTCAATGAGATTATAGTATTAGTTACCGGTTCATATCTACTTATATAATGGAATTGTTACCTCTCGCGCTGACGCCACACCCAATCCATTCATTTGGACCTCTCGCCGCTGACGCCATACCCACAGCATTGATTTGGACTAAACACAACAACTACATATCACATGTCACCACTACACTAGCCACAACGTGCAAGCTGAATTTACGGGGGGCGTAGGGTACTTCTCATTGCTCACTACACATTTTCCACCTCGCAACATAATTAATTCTACTCACCACATTACGACCACACTGGACGGGGAAACACTTTCGCACCGTTTACCGTGCACACAACCGAACGCCGACGGCCACAGCCAAAGCAACACGAAGCGGCGGCCATTGAAATCTCTGCATCGCCACAACAACAACAACAGACGCGCGTCCCTCGCTTCAACCCCCGTTGCTTTCACTTTAGTCATGTCTCTATCACACCACACTCACGGTAATATGTCCGTCCTTCACGTGCCATGTACACACCAAAGACAACCAACACCACGCAGCCGCTTTTGTAATCTCCCCACAACAACACACGACTCGGCATCTGGGTTGCCACGTTGGCAAAAGACAAGCAGACCGGTCAGTGTTGCCAGATGTGCGCCAGAAACAAGCAAACACCTTCATGAAAAAAAAAGACCCAGCCGAAGGGGTCCGCGATGTTTCACGGGGGTCCACGAGGGTCCCAACACGCCCAGGGGGTCCGCGGACCCTCAGGGGGTCCCTCATGTATTTTTCTTGGGAAATTTTTATCCCACCATTTTGGTACCCCAAAATAAGCGCGCCCTCGCTAGAGCCCCGTGCGCGGGGGACCTCTAGTGGTTCATATTTCAGTATTTCAGCTATTGTTGATAAACCTCGGCAGCCAATGACCTCGCTCCATAGTTTTTAGGTTGTCTTGATTGTTATGGGTCAGAATTTGCTAATAAGTGATCACTGGTGTTATTCATAGATAGATCATAGTTTTTATTGCGTTAAAATTAGTACAGCATGATGGAATAGAATAGCTCTGTTACATACATGGTCATGTAACGTGTAAATAACTAGACCAGACAACACATACAAGACTTCATACTGACTAAAGGACTATCATGAGCAAACATCATACTTTTGTGCACAAATTGCAAAATCACCAGGTATCGTAAATACCATTAATTCAATCAAATCAATCAATACAGATATTGGATATTATAACACATCTGCAAATTAGCGTCCAATACATGTGGTTGTTATGGATATTTTGCAGAGCTGTATTTCCATAGAAGCCGGTGTTGATAAAACTAAGTGGCCATTGCCCTTTATAGGGTGTGTGTTCAGTCAAACAGTGATACAGTATCAGTTTTTTATTCATGCCCAGGCTCATATCAGTCAAAGTGGCTTCTCATGTCAATATTGAATGTGCTTTCATATGGAGTGACACACAATGTATGGGTCCAGACAAAGTGTTAAGAAGCTGTTGCTCAAACAGTACTTTTACCGACATGTAGATTTATTATTTTGCCAACCATACAAAAGCAAATAGTACTTTTACCCACATGTAGATTTATTATTTTGCCATACAAAAGCAAATAGTACATGTACCCACATGTAGATTTATTATTCTGTCCTACAAAGGTAAACAGCAGCTTGGGTGTTCACAGGTCACCGATTATCACACAGATTATGGATTTCAAATCAACAAAAGCTACACCCATGAGACTAAATCACGTACTAACCAGTGGAACGCATAAGTCGTTTTCTTGAGTCCGTACTTACGAAGTTAACCTGGTATTTAGTATGGCTTGCTTGTCATAATCCTTCAGTGACCTATGTTTTCTATCTGCTCTGTTGTGAGTTCACAATGCAAAGTTTATCTTAATAAGAAAGGCAATTCAAAGAAAGTATTAACTAGTTGACTACCAAATGGATTTAAACCTCTTCTCTTGAGTTTAATCTTGGTTAATCTCAGTCTTTACCGTGACCTCTCTTAATCCCAAGTAAAATTTCCTTTGTGGTCTGTTGTCATTGTTAGTTACCTTAAATTCTCTTAATCCTTAATTTCCAATGTGGTCTGTTGTTGGTTATTGTACTGACCTCCATGAGTAACATCAGAAAAAAAGGGTGAGATTCATAGAAAGAGAGAGTGCAAAACACAGCAGATTGTATGAAAAACATGGTAGTAAAAGAGGAGGACACGAGATATGATGTTTGGGGAAAACAATCTAAGGGAGTGTAATTGAGAGGCAGTGAAAGTTTGAGAGGCACCCATTGCGTGCTGTAGCTGACCTGGAGGAGACCGTCTGTGGCTAAAATATTGATGGAGACGAGGTAAATATTTTATTGTGAGGACACTGCAGCACAGTGTACCAGGGTAGCAACAGGGGAAGGAGGTATGGAATGGATGGGGAGATGATGAAGATGATGAGGATGAGGGCATTTTGTATCTGTTAATAGAGGGTTTGCGCATCCTTGACTTTGTCGCCTGTGTCCCTCTCTTTACAAAAACTGAAAAATCACAAGGGGATATGGACTGCCTGGTGCCCTTTTAAACAAGAAAAGGCCGGGGTGGGTGTGGTAGGACTGTGACCTGAATTACCAGAAATAATTTTACATTTGGATTATTATTTGTATTGTAATGAAAATTATGTCAGACATAAAGTAGCCTATATTAACTCTTTGACTGCCAGAGTATTTTCATAAAGTACTCCCCCAGTGCCAGCAATTTTCGTGTTTTTTTATTTTTATATTTTGAATTTTTCTCATGAAAATAATTTAAGGACACATAATGTAAAGACCCAGCACAATTCCGCCACTAGAGCGCAGCACATGACAGCTTTGATCATGTCGTTGGGTCTCTCTCACCCTTCTTCATAGATTAGACAAGGAAAAACATGAAAACGGATGTGACGTCCCCCCCATTGTTTTGATCGGCGAAAATTACGTTGTGATATACGACGGCGATGACTGATCGTCACCCAGACCATAGATTATAGAAGAGAAACTGTCCGTTTGTCCGTCATACCGTGTGAAAGACCGTTTATTTACCTATTTTGGACGAAAATGACTGGGGAAAAGAATCAAAAACCGGAAACGGAATCCAGGTCATGAAACCGGATGCAGATGTCCGTGAAGTAAGTGGAACTCGAGAATAACATTGAATATTAAGCAGCATAGCGCAATCAGAGATTAAACAATGAACGCGCGTCCAGCGCGTCGAGCGCGTCGACGGCCAACTGGACAAAGTAGCACTTGACGCGTTATCGCGTCGTCCGCAGTCAAAGAGTTAAAGTCCTATTTTAGGAATTGTTTGCAAATGCAGCTGATTTGCTTTTATCATCATAACCTCACTAAATAATTCACAAAACAGACAGTTCTTGTATTCTTTACATAAGCCTGACATAACAAATGAATTATTGATTTCATACAGAGAATTCTGTGAAGGAATCTAGACGGAATCAAATGCCTGAGCTTATTGTGAGAAAAGGTGGATTAAAATGGTGCATGTGGAGGTATGGAGGAGGTATGAGGAGTGAGAGAGATATCTGCACTCCATACAGGAGTGCAGATATCTCTCTCACTCCTCATACCTCCAGCCAACACAGACACAGACAGACAGACAGACAGACAGACAGACAGACAGACAGACAGACAGACAGACAGAGATTGTGTGTGTGTGAAGGGGGAGTTGCCAAGGGTGCAGCAGTGTGACGTGCGGTCGCGAGCCGCAGCCGTTGGCAGGAAGGTACCATCTCTCTGTTTCATTAGGGGTGTTCTGGCTTTATTGCAGCCTGCCTTTAAACCAGATTAGCTTCCCTACATGGGGTTTTTTATGTGTAAAATAGAATAACGTGTTACTGAATAGCCTCACCAGTGAACAGGACATTATCATCCTTATCAGAATCTCTGTGTAACGCACCCCCCTCCACCCCCGTGCCTCTTCATCCCCTTGTTTATCCCCGGAAGTCCAGCGTGGCCAGGTGGACGCAGGCAGGGTGAGGGGAGGGGTGCAGGCGCGTGACGTCAGACTGGCCTCACGGTCGGGAGGGATTACATATTAACACTGAGGAGCTGCGGGTGCTGCGCACAGACGACACAGGCTCACTGTAGAATGTGCTCAGAGAACGGCAGACTCTGCCTCCCAGCAGAACCGAAGACACAACAGAGCACCTAGAGGAAAGAGCAAGGGATTTACCCTTATGGACGGAGGGATAGAGGACAGCTTCTCCCCGGTCACCATGGAGGTGTGGAGCTCCTTCGTGTCAGATGAGGAGGATGAGGACGAGGAGGAGGAGAAGAGCAGCTCCAGCCTCGGGGAAGAGGTGGAGGTGACACACAAGAGGAGTCACCACGGCAACGGCAACAATAACAACAACGTCCACATCCACAACAGCAATCTAAGTGGGGAGGTGACGCAAGGTGAGGGAAGCAAAGGGTCAGATAGTGGAGGATAAAAGACAGGAGAGGAGATGTAGAGTCAGTGCAGAGGAGAGAAACTGGTGCCTTGAAGAGGCCATGCATGCAGGAGTCAGTGATATGCAATCAGAATCATCTTTACCCGGTTTCTTTACACAATTGGGGAGTGTGTTATGGATGATTAGATTGTTGACAGCATGGCTATGCATCGCTTGTTATGCGGCACACTGCAGTGACATGCGTCAAAGTGACAGTGTGCTTGTATTTGTATGCAGTATTGTTTTTCTATCCGAGTGCGACCTTTAGTTCATTATGATGCACTGCAGCATGCACTGTATAATCCAGTGATGTCATGCCCGCTACAGTACACACACACACACACACACACACACACACACACACACACACACACACACACACACACACACACACACACACACACACACACACACACACACACACACACACACACACACACACGGTTACTGACTGAGATGCTGTATGCATTAAGCACTGTAAGCCGGCCTGTCTTAGTGTCTGTGCTTCGTTCTAAGCACACATCCTCTGCAGATCTTCCACTCTTGTGAGTCCCACTGAGCTGCAGCACCTGGATGTGATGTCTAAATATAGTAGTGAGCTGGCATCTCTTTCCCTAGTGCAGTGTGAAGGTCATAGATGGTGAGTGTGCAGTTGGCAGAACCTGGCACACTGCAGCAGTAGCAGCCTTTTAATGCAGCATGTCTTTGGTTGTCATTGACAAACTGAACAGTGTGTGTCTTGGATGCAAGTAGCTCATCAGATCTAATCTGTTCTGTGTGAAGGTTAAGTTTGAAGTCTTAGAACACTTAGGTTTACATTGGTGTGATTTGTTTCCCCCCATGGTATTCCATCCTAAGTCTGTTAACTATTAGAAAGGTCTTATTCTGTGCCTAAAAAAAATGAAAATGAAACCATGACCTGAATATAAGCTGATATGATTTAACGGGTTAAACAACCTCAAACGTCCCCTCAGTCTCATCCTTGGTTTTAAGGGATGTTCGTCCCTAGTGTACATTTAACATGACTGTTGCCCTAGTTTCAGGTCTAGACTTGAATGCTGCAAGACTGCCCCCTACCCCCCAGTACTGTAGTTTAACCTTGGTAAAAGATGATTTTCCCAATTAATTTATTTTATTAGAATGAAAGATACATTTTCACTCGCCTTTTTAGTTTTTTTTTACTGAGACTGCCTTAACTCTACAGTTAATCTGAGTTCTGAGATAGCATCTGTTTTATTCATCCGCACTGTGTGGCAGTCTTTGTCTAAATGGGCTTTTTGACTCCCCCGATGCTGCGACCCTGGCATCCTTCCAGAGGACAGGGTACTCTATGCGGGAAAAATATCTGTCCATTCATTCCGTTACACAACAGGATTACATATACTATTGGATGCTTTGTTTTCATCAGAGATAAAATTACAGCCCCTGTGTTGTACGAGGATCTGGCACCGTCGCTGGAATGTAATCTGAGAACGTATGGCACAGGCTTGAGGATGTCCTTGAGCTGCATAGACTAGACATAATGACACTAACCTAGAAAGGTGTATTTTAAATCATACCATATTTTAGGCATTTAGCTGACTATCTGATCCAGAGCAGCTTGTTACACATGAGCAGATAGTTCAGTAGACTAATTTCTTTTGTAGACTCATACTACTTAATACTACTGATTTACTCATCAAGATTCAGGATATTACTGCTACTACTACTACTACAAATAATAATAAAAACTCCAAACCATTGAACTTATATGCCATAGGAAATCTATAGAATATATGATTCTAAGAGTTTTCTGAAGTACTCTCAATGGACATACTACGATCTAATTTGTAGAATGAAAATAAAATACCACTGTACATTTTAGAAGTAGGGAGACTTGATTTGTGTCAAGTGGGAAATCCAGTTTACAGCCAGGCAAAAACAAACTAACTATGGCTGTCAAAAGATTAAACATTTTAATCAGATTAATCACAGTTTAGCTGTGATTGATTATGATTAATAATCACCATTCGTAAATATGCCCAAAATATGCCCATCATTTTCTTTATTGTAGTGGGAACAGAAAGACGGAAAGATAAATGTGTATGTGTGTGTACTGTGGGGCGGGGGGGGGGGGGGGATAGCTGTCTACAATCCGTAACGGAGCCGCTCTGTAACAAATAAACTCACCTGCTAGAAGAACCTTACCTGACATTAGGACTTGATTAAAATATATTACAAAAATGTAATGCATTAACAACTCATTCACTGCCCACTGCCAGCAATTTTCATATATTTTTTAACTTTCAACAGGTCACAAAAAAATTATTTTCATTATGATCGCAAGTCTGATCGTTTGTAAACAGACAGGGTACGTGTGTGTGTCGCCCAAACAACAAACATTCCGATCGGCTCTGCTCCTTCTCATGCAGCCCTGTGTAAACACACACATTTCTCGACAAAGATGCAAGGTTCTCGTACTTGTTCAGCTCGCCACAGAAAATGTATACGTCCCTTATGATCGCGTGTCCGACTGTTTGTAAACACAGACAGTACGTGTGTGTGTCGCCCAGAGAAAAAATATTCCATCCCATTCCCTTCTCCTGTAGCACCACTTTCAAAACAGCTGCGCCTCGCGTAACACGGCAAAAAAAAAAGGCACTCGAGAACGAGACGTTCTAATGAAGAAGGTAAACAGGGACGGAAACGGAAATCTTCAAATTATGTTATTTCCGTATCCGGATGAGTTACAGTGAAAGTAGCCACTGCGGAGGATAAAGAACAGTGCGATCCTTTATAAAATCAAATACAAAATGTTTTTACGTTTTTTACGTCCGTGGCAGAATTGGTAATTGGAAAAGATTACGTTTATTACGTCCTTGGCAGTGAATGAGTTAATTCCATAAATTCTTTATTTCTGCATGACACTGTCATACTCCAAAGTATAGGTTATTAAGGTAGTGATGTGTTGTACGTGACATGATACAGGTACACCACAAGCACCACAAGCTCAACCTGGCACAATTACTTATCTCGTTCTCTCTCTCTCTCTCTCTCTCTCTCTCTCTCTCCATGAGACACTGAAGAGGGCATATAAGGGAATATACCAGGCCTTTTGCATAAGCCTGCATAAGTTGTTGTCTGAAAGTTCACTTGGATTGTTTAATTTACAAGTCAAATTATTTTATGCAAAGAACTTGACCACAAAACAAACAGTTATTATATTCTCAGTAATGTTTTCTTTTGCGTTATAGGTATGGGTTTCTTGACTGCTGATACATGCTCATTCGACTTGAATACATTTTAGCAGTGGATATTTTGTTTTATCGATAATGTGTTTGAAACATATTAAACAGGAACTATTCCATAAGCCAAGTATAACCATTATATAAAATAAATGCTGACCAAAAAGTGAACTGCATTACTTTTCAACTGTAGAAGATGCAAATACCCAATAAGTTTTGTTTATACCACAATAACTTGCTTTACTGTACATTTGATTGAATGTAGTTTAGATATTCTGTTCTGTTGCTTGTGGTTCTGGGGATGGAAACTTTTTGTTAAGGATTGTCTCTCCTTCCAGTCCACCCTGCTGCCAGTTTAGCTTTAGCATGTTGAGAATCCCTTGCCTTTTCACAAGCACGAACGCAATCAGACTTCTGCTATTTTGATAATAGCACAATTAGTAAGTGTGGGAATAGATTCTGTGGGAAAGCTATGGGCCACACATTCTTGAGTAGTTTAATAGCCTATAGAATACATTGTGAACTGTGTACATTTTCAGGTAATTGCAGAAATGTATGCAGAATGTTTCCACATGATAATTTGTGGATCACTTGATTATCTAAGCAAAACAATGTAATTAAAATACTATAGGACTGAAGTCCTGAGATAAGTATGCTGTACTGTGCAGACTCACAGCTGTTTCCTAAGAAAACATGTTTTAAAACATTAACTGTCTCCCAAAGTAAATGTTATTCATTTAAGTTACCAGTACATGTAGATAGCAGAATACATTAAACTTAAAGGTTTGCAATGGGTTTTGTGATGATGATGATGATTATTATAATCTACAGTATAGTTATTATTTTATTTTTTATTTTATGTGGCCCTATAATCTATGAGAAAAATCTGTGATTTGAGTATACCACAACTTCACAGTGATGCTGTGGTTTCAACTATTTTGGTTGCTGCAATTTAAATTAACCATCATCAGTCATTAAAAAAATCATGGCCAGCCTTCCATTGAATTTTTACAAGCCACATTTTAAAACATGTATGGTTTTCATTGGTTTTAACTGACATTATTAATTAATCTTACATTGTTGTAGGCAATGAAACATGTAATGTAAAATGATTGTTTCTTATAATAAACCCCATGGCTTTTGAATGATGCTGCAGGGGTGTTAATATCCGGCATACATCCCATCTGTTTGGCACAGAACAGAACAGAGATACTTCAATCCTTGTAGCACAGTTTCAGAGTATGTGCATTTCAGTGGGAGTCTCTATGAGCTCTGTGTATCTACTGTATCTTTGTATCTTTCTCTCACTGAATCTGTTTAATTAAATTGGCCACATCTAAGACTACACCTTAAATCAGCTTTTAAACCAGGTACAGATAGATTTATATGGTCCATACTTTATGCCCAGTAGAGCCCAGTAAGGCAGGCTCAGTCCATTAGGCTGATTAGAAACTGACACGGCCACTCAGTCATTGTGTTTTAGGCCACATTCCAAGCACTTCCAAAGTAATTCTAAATTACTTTACTCTAGTCTATCTTCTGTGTCTTTCTGCTAGAGATTGGAGAGGTGATTTAGGGGAATGGTATGATATACTTTGCATGTGGTGGTGATTGATTGATTGATTTTTTATTTGTTTTAGGACTTTAAACGTTAAAATGTTACAGTATACACATTTGTTTCACAACAGCATATTAAACCACATTTATAATATCTATAATATATGCTATATTATGGCATAATATAGTATAGAGTAATAGACAGCATTAGCTTAATGGGATAGTTCACCGCAAAAATGACATTTTTTATATCGATTAGTCACCCCATGAAGACTTGAATTCATGGATATTTTCCGGTTCCGGTAGGATACACAAAGAGTCTCCTTTGTGTCTCCTACCGGAACCACTGCCTACCGGTCTACTGGTCAAATTATTGGCTTAGGAATGAGACAAAAACAAAAGTTTAAACAAAAACAATTAAGTTTTTGGGTGAACTATCCCTTTTAAGGTCTAAATGATCATCTAGACTACTTCACCCCTGTCAGCTCTTCATGGCACCTAAACAAACCCATCATCAGGATGTAAACAGAGTTTCAGGTCAGTTACTAATCCCTCCCCTTCTGTACTACCTTTCAAGGTTCCCAAACGAGAAACAACATTAGCAGTACCCTATACCGTCCCCGTGCTGAGCTATATTGGTATGTGAGTTAGCTGGGTAAATAGACAGTGAGAAGCTCTTAATGGCGTCTTATCTGGCATAATGGGGATTATGGTAAGAGGATCAGTAATTGTCAGACCACATGGAGATGTTGTGGTCTGACCTGGCTGGGACACTTGAAAAGGGGCAGTTAAAGAGTTCATTCACACAAATCCTGTTTTTGAAGTGGCTCTACGTTTGTTCTTGTTACAATAAAAAGCTTGGAGCAAATAACGTAGGCTATAGAATGCCAGCTTAATAATGAATGCAAGCATCCTTTTCATTTCCATTTGGTAACTTTATTGACAACGCTGAGGAAGACCTGTTAGGTTGAAACGTGTCCGTTGCTCTGTCCGTGGAGATGGATGTGAAAAGGACATTTACTGTGTGCTGGCTGTTTTTTTTCTCAGGTTCATAACTTTATTAATGTACAATTTCCAACTGTTAAAGACTACAAATGGCAAAGAGTAGCAGAGCCTGTGAGCACTGAAAATATGACCACTTGTCAGGATTTCCTTTTCAGCAATTAAATACATTGCTATTTCTCTCCTCCCTTTAGTGCTGTGCTCGGAGAGAGTGGGCCAGATCACTAAGACGTACCATGACATTAAGGCTGTCACCCAACTGCTGGAAGAGGTAAGGAAGCCACACCACCACACACAGCCATGATTCTAAGTCATTAAACTCAGACTGATTGATTGATTGATTGATTGATTGATGTAGTTTATTTAGAAAGACATGAGAATAGTACATGACAGTACATAACAGTACATGGAAGTACAAATTCACAATACAAGGTCTACTAAACTGGAAACCCTCATTAAGCATTACGCTTGTTTAAGATGAGAACCCCATGCACACAAATCATGATGAAATATAAGAGGCAGGCAGATATACACACTACTATACAGAATGTCATACAATCAGCTTTCAGGTTACTGGTATGACGAGAGAAAAAATATATATATATACAAAAGAGGAAAATGAAGGAGGGGGGGGGGTAGGGAGGGGTAGGTTAAGACTTAGACAGGGGCCATTTTCGAATTGCAGCCTCCTGAAGGTGTATCTTTAGGGCAGTTTTGAAAGTGAGTAGGGTTTTACACTCCTTTACTCCTTTTGGACGGGCATTCCACATTTTTGATGAATAGCATGAGAACGAGTTCATACCCTTAGTTGAGCCAAATCTGGGTTGAACATGATCAGTGGAGCTGCCTCTGGTGTTATGATCATGGACTTCATTAACATTTTTGAAGTATTTTGACAAATACAGGGGGATCCCAATGTTGTGGTGTATCTTGAAGACCAGGCCCATAGCAAGTTGCTGTACTCTGTCCTCAACCCTAAGCCATCCAATCCTAGCAAAATGAGCAGGGGTTAGATGGGTTCTGTGATTGAGGCCAAGAAGTAGCCTTACAAGTTTGTTTTGGGATGTTTGGAGCCTTTTTTTTAAGGCCTTGGAGGTGTTGTGATACCATGAAGTGCATGCATAATCATAATGACCTTGAATGAGGGCCCCTGCAAGAATCTTCAGAGTATTCTTACTGACTAGGTGATCAATCCTCCACAAATAGCGTGTTGAGACAACGACAAAGACAACTAACAGTAAAACAAAAACCAATGAAATTATGTCTCAACAAACGTCAAAATGGTAACTGTAGTCTAAATGTGCTTCTAACTTTCTAGAAAAGCATGCATTTTCAGAATCTGAGCATATTTGTTACCCGATGCTGCATGTGGAAAAGGGTTTCTTTTCATGTAACCCTCTAATTCTGCCCTTTTAGAAAGAGCGTGACCTGGAGTTGGCGGCCCGTATTGGCCAGTCTCTCCTGAAGCAGAACAGAGAGTTGACGGCCAGGAATGAAGTGCTGGACGAACAGATGGACATTGCCAAGGAAGAGGTAAAAACCCATCACATCATATACTGTAGAATATATATTTAAGCACACTTGGTTATACAGGCACATTTGGTCACTGAACTAACAATGACTTGTTACTTCGCGATCGTATCTTTTCCTGTATGTTATTTGTATTTATATACAGTGCTAAGAGGTGGTCTCTACTGTGATTATAGGTGTTTTAGTGCAGCTGACAGTGATCTTACCCATAATCACAACCTCATCATAGCCTCTCAAATATGATTGCTACTATAATTGTGCTGTTTATGTTTTATTGTACAGATTGCACAGCTTCGTCATGAGCTGTCCATGAGAGATCACCTGCTCCAGTCCTATGCCAGCACCGAGGAGATAGAAGCATCTGAGTCCCGCTCACCGTGAGTGTTCATCATCACATACACAGCAATCTGGGAACCCATTCTGTTAAAAAAAAGGAAGAAAATATATATATTTTTGGCTCTGGGGGCACCATCTCTTTTTTTGTGTAGAAACAGGAACTTGGTTTGGCTCCTCCCCTTTCTTAGTCCACTTCCTCCCGGATGCTTCTGTGTTTATTCCTACTAACAACAACACTACATGTTTAGGGCAGTGGTGCTGACTTGAGAGATTACATACACAGAGGAATATACTCAGAAATATTACTATTACATACATCTCTGAAGGAGGTTGTGCTTTCTCTTGCTGCATATTTCTGAAAAATATATGTAGATTGAAAGATATATATGTGTATATTAAAACACATTCCACGCCAGAGTTTAATATCATAATGTACTCACCAGTGCCAGCGATTTATTGTTGATTTTTTGTTTTTTTCACCTCGCCACAGACCTCGCTAAATACCTTAAGATCGCACGTTCAACTGTTTGTAGACACACAGGGTAGCTGTGTGAGTGGCCCAGAGAAGAAATTTTCAATCAGCGATCGTCCATTTTGCAGTAGTCGCAGTTTCTATTAAACAGCGTTCAGCGCGGAGAAAAACAACACCGGAGATAATGGCGGATTAGGGGAAGCTTTAGAGCGGCGGCGGATGGGAACGAAAATCTTCGATTGACATTTCCGTTTCCGTTTCCGGTGTGCTACAATGAAATGTGTCACTGTGAGGGAGGCCTACAATGACATGTGTCACTGCGAGAAAAAAAAAAAAAAAAAAGACCACTTCGCGTAGAACTACGCGACTGGCACGCTGCGCAATTAGTTAGGTTCGCGTAGAACTACGCGATTGGCACGCAATGTGTTATAGAAATCATATAAAAAATATCAGTTTAATTGGTGTAAAATCTTGAAATGGCTATAAAGAAAGAAGGGATGACTAACCCATCACTTTCTCCTCTGGTCCTCTAGAATAAAAAGGAACGAGTCGGGCAACTCTCTCAACTCTCTCACCAACCTCGTCCACTATGACTTCCTGCATCAGAAACTCAAAGGTCTGGAGGATGAGAACCGCCTGCTGCGCTGCGAGGTGAGATACACCACGAGATCCAACCTGAAGTGATTGATGCAAGCTGAAGGTTTCTATAGATAGCAGTGTTAGTGAACTTTCTGGTCTTTTTATTATAAATGTTTTTTTTTAAATAAAAGCGATGTTAAAGTTTTGAATTCAATTGGAATCAACTGTACTAAATCAACAATACTAAATTAAATTGACATGAATACCTTTCCCAGGCCAGTGATCTGGAATCAGAGACCACCAACTATGAGGAGCAGGAACAAGAGCTGGTGATGGTGTGTGTGGAGGAGCTCAGTAAGTACCACATAATGAACACACCCATGTAATCTTATTCCATACAGTATTTATGAGACGTCCAAATTATAAGCGCTATTTTTAACCACTTAAGCCCCATACTGTATACTTTGTTGTACGAAACCTTGAATTTACATTAAGTGTTGAAATGGAAAATGTGTCCAGTGCCTTTATTCACGGTGAGAAATCGACCTCCTTCTGAAATTAAATTGCGTTGCTTTATGGCCGCATAATATTCCCGTTCTGTGTGGATGTAGTCATGACACAAACAACAGTTGGAAAAAATATATTTTGGGACGAATTTATCACGGAAAGAAACGCCCCCGGTGTGTAAGATCCTTAACACTTTATACTGAAAATGAGTTGGAAGCTAAAATTGTTCATGCAGGTGGCTCATGGCTTAATGTAAAATGACTGTGTGACTGTGTGCTGCAGCGACGGTGAACAAGCAGGTGGTGGACTTGTCAGAGGAGCTGGCCAGGAAGGTGGAGGACTCTTACAGACAGCAGGAGGAGATCAGTTCACTGCTCGCTCAGATAGTTGACCTGCAAGCACGCTGCAAGGGGGTGAGGGAGGCACATGGACGCACGCACACACTCATAGAAACACACACACAGTAGCACGGTACCCACATTGCCTCTGACTGATCATGTCCAACCAAGATTTGGCACAAACAAGGGGTTGAATTCGTTTTCCTGCTATGCAAAAAAAATTTAGAAAGCCCTTCCAAAAGTAGTGAAGGAGTGTAAAACCCTAACCTGACACCGTCAAATGGAAGAAGCTTGCGACACACATTTGTTTCACAGCCTACTTCCCATCTGAGACTCCGGTCGCAGAATCGATGACAGACGGTTTTTCTTTTTTTCAAGCTACTAGGCAGGTGATTGGATGATCCCGCCCCTAGCAGCCGCTGATTGGTTCGAACACGCAGTGTTTGGGCAGCTTTACTCCCTGCGCAATCCCAGACCTCCTTCCTGAAATCAAATGCAAATGAGATTTCCGGAGGGAGGGGGGTTTACCAGGCTAGTAAAACCCTACTCTCCTTCAAAACTGCCCTAAAAGAGTGGCTGCAATTCGAAACTGGCCCCTGTAAAAGTCTTAACCTAGCCCCCCCCCCCCCCCCCCGAACTGTTTACTGTACATATTTTAGTTTTTCTTATTTTTATTTTTAAACTGTTTATATAATGTTCTGCATAGTAGTGTATATCGGTCTGTCATTTAATGTCACTATGAATTGAGTACAAAGGACCCCAATTGAAACAAGCCATAGGCCTTTTTTTAATTTGAACTGTACTTTCATGTGTTTTTTTCTGCAAACTTCTAAATAAAGTATTCAATCAATCAATCAAAAGTACATACTACATACACATAGATACTGTTCCGTACATACAGTATATACCGATTTTCTATGACTAAATATGCTAAATTCATTTTCACTTTCTGTAAAAATGTGCTTTACCTTATTCATACATGCCGGGAGCTTCCGATAATGTACAGACATAACGTGCTCTTGCGCACACGCCTAGGTGCCCTCAAGGACGTTACTGTACATAAATCAAACACGCCCTTCCTAAACTCTTATATAACACAACCCATCAAATATTTATCCATGTCTCTAAGCTGTTGCCTAGTTCCTCTCTACAAAGGCCCATATCGCTGCTAAGATAACACGACTCTGTCTTCCAATCTGTGCGTGTAGCTGACCAATGAGAACGAGGAGGTGAACCAGCACCTGAATGCTTCCAGGGAGTGTCAACTACAGCTCAAATCAGAGGTGAAGTCATTTCACAGATAAAGATCATAAAGTACATGAGTGTGATTTGCAGTCTTCTGTGAAGGTTATTCGGGTTCAGTATTATGTTTTCCCTCTGGTCTTAAGTTATAGCCATAGAGTAGTTTCGTCGCTGTCGTTACTTTTCAGAAAATGGAAAATGTGTTACCATTGCATCCAATGTAGTTATTAATTAGTCACAAGTTCTTGTTAACACTTTTAATTGGTTTAATATTTATAAAATGCACAGACTAACTTTCACTTAGTTTTATTCTCTCCAACAATAGCAGATCTTCAAGCTCTGCTATTGTTGGAGAGAATAAAATTAAGTGAAAGTTTGTCTGTACATTTTATGAGATATTTTATAAATATGTGACACGTTGTGAGCTTGCAGATGTGCTATTTTTGTACTCTGTAGACTCTGTAGTATGATGAAGTGCATTGATAAAAAATACAAAAAACCTAAAAAGTTGAAATATCGTCACCTTGCTAAACTAATGGCCTAAGTAATTTTTTGAGGAAAATTTTATTTTTGCCTAAGTCAGCTCCTCATGACACTGGCCACCTCTGGTAAAATCGCCTATATCCTAATTGAAAAGGATCATGCTATTCCCGCCCCTTTTAGTATAATGGCCTAACTCCCTAGTGTGACTTAGGCAAAAATAGGCATTTTTTTTGGCCTAAGTCACTTGTTTTTGTGACTTAGGCCAAAATAATTGCCAAATGATTTTGACTTAGGCCAAAATCATTTAGCCTAAGTCAGGTTTAATCCTATTTAAACCTATTTAAATCTCTTATGTTACATAACTAACAGACAGTGTTATTTCTAAATTAATTGTCATAATTTGTTATAAACGTTTTGGGTGAAATGATTAAGAAATATCCTATAGGATTGTTTTGGATCAGTTTTATTTTTTTCCTGAAAAACTTAAAAAAATGACTTAGGCCATTAGTTTAGCAAGGTGACGATATGGAGATTCAAGGTATGCGCCCGACAGCAACGACAAAATACTGTACCTCTATGGTTGGTTGGTTAGTTCCTGTAACGTTTCCCTCCTTTACACTTTGACTGATCTCTGTCTCCCCCTACCTGCAGCTAAAAGACTTGCAGGACAAGTACTCTCAGTGTGGGGACATGCTACGTGAGGCCAGAGAGGACATAAAGAACCTGAGGAATAAAAGCCTGCCTAACAGCACAGTGCAGCGCTACAGTGCTTTAGCTGCAGTGTTCCCCATGGACTCCCTGGCAGCTGAGATAGAAGGCACCTTCCGCAAGGGATTGGACAGCCCCGCCCCCATCGAGTACAAGTCAGTTTGTTAAATGTAACACCATTGTATATAAGAAATGATACATACTATTATATAATGATATACATTTCTAATCTCACAAGTCAAGTCAGGTATTTTGTAACTAGATACTCTATATCTATGATATTTATATCTAGTTATCATATTTAACGCCAAACATTTTAGATATTTTAACTCTTTGACTGCCAGAGTATTTTCATAAAGTACTCCCCCAGTGCCAGCAATTTTCGTGTTTTTTTTATTTTTATATTTTGAATTTTTCTCATGAAAATAATTTAAGGACACATAATTTAAAGACCCAGCACAAATCCGCCACTAGAGAGCAGCACATGACAGCTTGATCATGTCGTTGGGTCTCTCTCACCCTTCTTGATAGATTAGACAAGGAAAAACATGAAAACGGATGTGACGTCGTCCCAGATTGTTTTGATCGGCGAAAATTACGATGTGATACACGACGGCGATGACTGATCGTCACCCAGACCATAGATTATAGAAGAGAACCTGTCCGTTTGTCCGTTATACCGTGTGAAAACCCGTTTATTTACCGATTTTGGACGAAAATGACTGGGGAAAAAAATCAAAAACCGGAAACGGAATCCAGGTCATGGAACCGGATGCAGATGTCCGTGAAGTAAGTGGAACTCGAGAATAACATTGAATATTAAGCAGCATAGCGCAATCAGAGATTAAACAATGAACGCGCGTCAAGCGCGTCGAACGCGTCGACGGCCAACTGGACAAAGTAGCACTTGACACGTTATCGCGTCGTCCGCAGTCAAAGAGTTAAAACTAATATGAAATTATAATATCACCATTTGTTGTTTTTAACACCATAGCATAAATCTTATAACTATACTGTATTATAAATAATAATGGGCAGCCCTTGTCAATCTGTCTACATCAAACATATATAGATAAATAAAAACTATACATACAGTATAATAACATAATAACAACACGTCTTGTTTTATCACTTTGGATAATAGGATACGAGAGCTTAGAGAATGTAGTTGTGTTGCATCGCAGACAATCTGACAATAAGATCCAAGGCTATTTCTTGCACTGGAACAACAAACACATTAGTCAGTGATGTCATGGTCATCATGCAGTCCCGTCCCTCCCGACAGGAATCACCCGTGGCGCGTGTTCGAGACGGTCAAGGTGGTGAACAGGCTGCGGTCTCAGTGCAACTCTCCAGCCCTACCGGGGTCCAGCCCGGTGTCAACCCGCTCCAGTCGAAACAGCACCCCCCGCACCAGCTACTACGGCTCGGACAACCCCAGCCTTAACCTGGAGGACCGAGTCTACTCCCACCACAGCCAGAGAGAAGACGGCAATGAGTAAGTCTGCACATGCACATGCACAATCTCAACATTCTAGGTTCAAATCCTGTTCCCATATATTTTTTTGTCAGCCTCCTCTTCCTCTATCTGGGCTTTCCTGTGTGTCTTAACTGCACAGGCCAATAAAATTGTACATTCAATTTTATAAATGTAATAAAAGATTAGTGAATGTAGAGGGATGAGAAATGTATCTTAATACACTTTAATATTTGTATTTTGGGTTTGGGTTCATGAGCTACACTGTATGTTTCCGTCTTGCCTGTGATCTCTTCATTATTAACTTGTCCTCATCTTCATCTCTTTCTCATTTATCTCTCTCAGTGTGAGCGGTCCGAAGCGTCTGGGTCAGCCCGGTACCCCAGGAGGTCGGGATTTGGAGGCCGCTCTGCAGTGCCTGTCGGCGCGGCAGGAGAACCACTCCTCCGAAAGGCCCTTCTTCGACGTGGAGCGCGAGCTGAAACTCAGGGCCCTGGCGAGGCACTGTGAGGAAGAGGAGGGAGGGGAGAGAGACGGCAGAGACGGCAGAGGAGGCAGGGAGGGAGAAGGCTCCAGTGGTTTCCTGACGCCCGGTAACGACAGCGTGGGTTCGGCGGCCTCCTCGTCTACGGGAACCAACTACTCAAATGGCAGCAGCTCGTACGGCGGCTCCTCGTCCTCTCGCTCCTACCTACCTGACCGCCTACAGATCGTCAAACCCTTGGAAGGTGAGCTGATACAGTAGAGTACTGTATGTTCAGGGATGTTTATTGTTTATTGTCACTGGTAATACAGCTGGTAGCAACAATGCAGGGAGTGAAATGTTCTCATTGAGCTTCCTCAACAGTGTGGATAACAAAATAAGGTAAAATAATAAGAAATGCTAATTAAATTAAAAACAATTAAATTAGCAATACAAAATAAACCAGCATCTGCACAGACCGTACGTAATTCAGAAAACTGGAATCAGTTATTTTATGTTATGTGATTGATTGATTGATTGATTGATTGTGGATGCCGTAGTCAAGTCCAGGGGCGCCGATCCCGCGGGGGCCTCGGGTCCACAGCCCCCTCACTCAACTGATGAGCCCCTCAGACCGGGGCCCAATTTAATTTCCATGACTATAGCGCAAAGCAGCTCTCTGAAGGTTCAAATGGTGCCCGCGACGGCCACGAGAGAGACGCATTCAACACGCCGGCCGTTAACACCTATAGAACAATAGCGCAGGAATGTAGGAATCTAACAACCCCACCCAGCCATCAAGCCCTTGTAAACCTGCTCTGTATAGTTTGATGTGTGGCTGCTAGCATCACCTTGCTTGTTCTACTCCACTACATCTCAGAGGCAAATATTGTACTTTTACTCCAATACAATTATTTGAAAACTTTAGTTACTAGTTACTTTGTAGATTTTGATTATTATTACAAAACAAACGGTAACCACTTCAGCCCATATCAGCTATGTGAAAATAGCAGATCTACAAGCTCACAATGCTCACGAATCACATTTGAGGCATTGTGAGCTTGTAGATCTGCTATTTTCTAAAGATTTGTATACATTGAAAACATTGAAATGGGACATTTTGTATAATGAGTACTTTTACTTAGTACCAAGTAAAAGTATTCAACATTTTTTAATTCTACATTGCATTGATACTTTTACTTAAGTAAAACATTTGAGGATGGGACACACTGAAGGATGGGTAGAGTGCTGTTAATGTTGTTTTATGGTAATTTAATTAATTAATTAAGCAAAAAAAAACGTGCGCGTACATGCCCGCGACGCAGTGGGTGGGGGGGGGGGGTGCGAGTGGTGGTCAAGTTCAGCCCCCATGGCCACGCACAAAAGCCGGCGTCTTTGACCAAAGAGCTGCGCAGCATATAGAAACTAACAAGATATGACACAGTCATATTATACCAGGTTGCTCTCTCCAGCGTCCCCGCACGGAACCAAATGGACCCGTGGTCCTGTTCCTTTCGCTCGCGGACTAACAAAAATGGCCAAAATGGCAGTAAATAGTTTATGAACGGAGCTAAATCAGTTTGTGTGCCTCAAGGGCTTGTGTGCGTTGTCTTGTTTTTTCTGGGTCGCTGTTGGAGGCGGCGCTGTGTTAGCCTGGGACCAGACAAATCTGCCAGTGCAAAAAAAAAAAGCCCTCTGCGACTTGGGTCTGGCACCGCTCCGTTGTGAATCCACTTCCTGCTCCCGAAGTCTGGGGTGACCAATCAGGGCCCAGTATTCAAATATGGGAGACTGTAATTGGTAGTTGGTTGTAGGTCTAACCAATTGCGTACAGAGCCATTGTTTTGATCCCGCCCCTTGGGAAAAAAAACGTCCTCATTGAAGCACCAGACTCATATCCACGCAGTGATATAGTCTGGCTACGCGAGGCTAGCTGTGTGGTGGCGACGACCACACTTTTTTTTTCAACCAACAGCGCCACAGACCATTGAGATACATGCAGTGGCCGAACACAGTATTGTGGGTCGTCTTTAGATCCATATTCTGAGAGGACATTGAGCCCTCATTGGCTAAAGGACCAGCCAAGGAGGAAAAAGTCACGCAAAAGTCATGACTACGAGTGTAGATGTAGACCAGGTTTTGCAACCTGGTAAAAATATACAAGAGAAAACAACGTGGCACATAAAACATACTGTATTCTATGGTTACAAATGATTCGCTTACAAAACTTAAGCGAAAATTATGACACAGTTGAGGTTGTAGGGACATGATCAGTGAAGCAAGATGTAAGAGACCACATCTCTTCCATCACTCATCATCATCTCTATCTCTCTCTCTCTCTCTCTGTCTCTCTGTAGGCTCAGTAACTCTGCACCAGTGGCAGCAGCTTGCTAAGCCCAACCTGGGGGGGATCCTGCAGCCCCGGCCAGGGGTCCTCACCAAAGACTTCAGGGTGTTGGAGACAGACATGCAGCATGTCTACAGCCTCAACGACCTGGAGGAGGATGAACCTGACCTAGTACAGCTCCCTGCAGTGCACAAATGCAGCATGGGTAAGACCACCAGGAAATGGCTTTTAAATTGGGGCGAGCGCACACACGCATATACAGTACATGCATGCACACATCCGATGGCACATGCACACAGTAGACATGCATACACAATGTCTCACAATCTAACATTAAACCACTGGCAAACCTCACCACCTGTGTCAATTTCCCCAGCATTATCATTTTCCATTATAATCCTCATTCTCTCACCCATCTTGTGCTGTAGATGCATTTTGGATTGTTTTACCCAGCAGTAGGTAGTTAAGTGTTTGTGTGTGTGTGTGTACCTTCTCCCATCCATGACCCTGTCCATCAGTCTGTCCATCTGGTCACAACCTCCCCCTGACCTCTCACACACACACTGTCACCACCTGCCAAGTCCTCCAACCATCCCTCCTCATCCCCTCTCTCTCCTCCAGGTAAGGACAAATAAACACACACACACACACACACACACACACACACACACACACACACACACACACACACACACACACACACACACACACACACACACACACACACACACACACACACACACACAGAGTTAAATTAACACAGAGGATTTTATTATACAGAGACGGTATTCTTCGTCATTGTCTCCACCAGGCCGAAATGCCATCCTTTTCTCATTGTCCTGTTATAGCGCCACTAGGAGGCCGATTTTTCTAGTTTTGTTCTTGTCTTTATTGCATTTAGTTTGATATACGTGATTGTGTGTATCGATGTTACATACACATTATGTATGTATGGTATTTATGGTATGTATGTATGTATGGTATGTATGTATCTATGTATGGTATGTATGTAATTATGTATGTGCATGCGTGCGTATGTGTACTGTATATCTATGATTATAACCCTGAGCTTTTCTTTTGCAAGGTTATTTTCACATAGTACAGTACAGTACAGGCTGGGTACTCCAGATTCCCTCTCCCCTGGTCTCTCTTGCTCTCTCTTTCTCTCTTCTTACCAGCCTTTCTTATCTCTTTGGTAGGAAGCGATGGTCGAAGCTCTTACACCAGCTCTGACAGAAGCCTTCTAGGCAAAGTAAGAGCTGCGGATAAAAGTCTTCTAAAGGGTAGAAGCAGATTTATTGAATTACAGAAACAACAATGCTGCTTTTTTTCCACCCGCTTTTTTCCAAAGTGTAAAATATTTATACAAAGAATCTCAAAATCATCCTTTATTATATTTTGAAAAAATAAGGAAAATCAGATTTTTGCCTTATGTTAAAAAACTAAATCCCTTGTGTGGATCCACCCTTACCTTCCTTTACCTAAACCACACCCCACCTAACGCTATCATCCACTCCACTCCGCAACAGTACTAAACCTTTTGCCGACCATTGTTGAGTTGTTAAACCTCCCTTCTTGGATTATAAACATTAACACATCTTGTTCTAACATCTTTGCCTTTTCTAGGTATGCAGCATGACCAACACCAGTCCCACTAACATTATGTTTAACCTCACGTACAGCAACCATACTCACTCTGTCAATGAACTGAACTAACCAGAATGACTGATTTGATAAGTGATTGCCCGTCCTCATTTTTGTGGTCTGACGAAATTACATTTTCATTCTTTTCATTTGCCTTTCCTCATTCAGCAGCCTTCCCGCTGTCAGCCTATCAGCTTGTGGGAACACTGAGCATGTGACCACCTCCTCTGGCTCCCAGCAGCCCTTTGACCCCCACCCAGGACGTCCCACCCCCACCCCCACCTCCATCTCCACCACATCCTCACTGGGACTCCTGGAGCTTCTGCAGGAACAGGGCATCTCCGCTTCCACCTGCCACCACCACAACCACCAGCAGCAGCAGCAGCCCCTACACCCTTCCACCTTCCACCACACAAACCTGACCCACCCTATGGTGACGGGAAAAGGCATATGGTCGATGCCCTCAAAGGACGAGGAAGACCAAATGAGGACAACAAGCGTTTTCAGCTTCAATCTGGTGGAGAAGCTACAGCGCCTGGGCCTCCACCAAGTGGTGGCCTGGGGGACAGTGGGCACCAGTGGGGGGGAGAGTGAGGTGGTCAGCCCCCACCCACCCCCATGACATAGACCCCCCCTCCCTCCCCAGTTTCCATGACTCACCTTTAGTGACTTTGCGTCAAACCGTTAAGCTAGCTAAGCTAGCTGCCATGTGTAATCGCCATTTTGAGCATTTTCAGTGAGAGGGTCCAAGCCCTCAGTGGCATCATCATGGAAACGGAAGAGATCATACCTAGAGCCATACTTTTCAGTTTGTGTGTGTGGTAAGACCTGGAACGCATCTGTGTCACTTTAGATTTCTTTGGCTATTCAAAAATAGCAGATATACAAGCTCATAGCGCGGCACGAGTGCCGCGCTATGAGCTTGTAGATCTGCTATTTTTGAAAAATCGTGAAACTTTTTTTTTTTTTTTTTATTCAGAAAAACTGTTAGGATTTAGATTCTTTTTTGAAGCGGCTTCAGGTCTTAATGGGTTAAGTTGTGTACAGTTCGGTTCTTTTCTACAGAGTTGTTGTACAGTAGATGGATTGCCATGATGTATGTGTGTGTGTGTGTGTGTGTGTGTGTGTGTGTGTGTGTGTGTGTGTGTGTGTGTGTGTGCGTGCGCATGTGAGCCCTCCATCTCAGGACTGTCACCTCACCATGAGTACCAGAAAGTCAGCAACACGTTATTATATACTTTTTATAAGAGCAACAGAAACATTTATGGGGAAAATAAACAATGTTTTTCACACTGTATAAAAGGGAAAAGTGCTCCTCGACAATTTTCGAGTTTGTAAAAAAAAGAAGAAAAACTCAACTGTAATCACAGTATCATTGCTTTGTGTGTAACAAAGTTGTAATTTGAAGCAAAATCCATTAGACTACTGTAGTTGTGCTAAATTATTGTCATTTTACATACCAAAACAACTGCTGATGCTGTCACACTGAAAACATGCTTTGAAATGCACTGAAATTCACTCTTATGAGCTGCTATACAGTGAATGAAGTACGTTGTACATACTGTAAATCTGTGTCCATTTACATTTTGAATTTAGCCAAGGCTCTTATTATAATGAGTGAGCCAGTAGCGAGTCTGTGTTTTTGCTTAAGGACACTTTTTATGTACACATAATACTGTATTGCACATAAGGTCCCACCAAGCACTTAAACATACACCTTGAGATCACACAACACTGAATACAGCAATACTGCCCTGCAAAGCCAAAGAACAGAAACCATGTGAATAGTTAACCTGAGTAGAATGACTTCAACGTCTCCTCTTATCCCACTAATAGTACACAGTAAAATCCAGTGTTATTTGAACTCTTGAGTGTATACATTTTACCAAATGGACCTGGAAGGGTCCATACACTTTGAGTTACAAATGGATTCATTAACACTGAGGATTTTACTGTGCAATTTTGGCTCGAAAGTGGGCGCTATAGATACCATTTAGCAGATTTTCTTTCTCAGACATTTAAACTCTTGTCATGGTGTTTGACATTTAAAACAAACAAGCAAACAAAGTATGCTTCTGCTGTTTGCCTTTGTAGGGCTGCATGATTTGACTGAGTAACCTTGAGGACACTGCACCTTGGAAGCCGTTGCACTACACATATACCCAGTACAGTACTGTACACCTGTACTGTATTTTTCAGTCCTCGCAAACACGAACCTCACCAGAACATTTCAGGAAGTCATCTGGTTCTGGTTGCTTTATCAACAACATATTCGCTATAGCAAACGATATACACACTTATCCTCTCTGAAATGAAATCACAATTGGGACGGGCATTCAAGGTTGGTTCTCCCAGTTTATGAGTGGGAGCGTCATGTAAATATGAGCAAATTATTATTAAGAAATGAGAGGTCCTAATTATTTAAAACTGCATGCTTTGACACTAGGTGCTTTCTGGACAATCAACAGTAGGGCAAAAAAGGCATAGGATACTACGGAATAAAAAGGGAATAAAGGTCTTGAATGCAGATTATTATGATTTGTATTGAGATGATAATCAACCAAACTGCTGTTTCTCAGATGACAAAATGGACTCCTGTGTGCTGAATTGTATTATAGGCTATTAGATTCACAGTTGTATATTTGTGTGAATGTGGATATAAATTGTACCACCTGTGAATTAAAACTGTACATGCATCTCCACCCAGTACACATTTGTATGTTTGGATCACTTGGTGAACTATTGTGTGCGTGCGTGCGTGGAGCACACACACCATGGTCTATAAACAGAACGAAACTAGACTTTAAGTGTTAAAATGTGAAATATTTATTTGGAAGCAAAACACAGAGCTTGACGGCAGACAAAATGCATTCCGTCTGAGATGTTTATGTCTTATCAGCTGTCACTCAGTGCTTCGGCGTCCCCAGTCCACCCAGCCCTTGTAGTCCTGATCAGCCATGCAGTCAGAGTTCATTATCACTGCGAACACAACATGCCTACATAAACCAAACAGAAGAATTCAAAACACATTGAAAAAGGTCTCAAATGTCATTTTTTATCACGATGCACTCTGACTTCATGTGGAGTTGCATGTGGACTTGACCGTCGGTCAACACACCATGCAATAAATTCATATAAATACAATTAAAACTCACAAAGATGCCTACAAAACATTCTCACATTTTCACACCCACGTTCACAAAGGATGACTGCATACCTGAAATGCCGTTCATAATTTGTTTGGTCATGACCTCACGCTCGTCCTCCGATAGCTGTGCCAGCCGGTGAGAGACAGGTGACCGGACCGGGCGCGTCTGGACGGCCACGGGCCCCTCCCTTCTGAACGGCTGCTGTCTGGACAGGTGTTGTGGTGGCAAGATCCTGTTTTCTTGAACGCCTCCATTTAAAGAGGTTGATGCTGGAAGTGCCTCTCCGGATAGAAGCAGTGCAGCCACAAGTGCAAGAAGAAGAATTACTTTCATTGCCATATCTGTATAAGAGGGAAAGTAAGATTGGGGAAAATATAAGATATAGTAATTCATACTGTATCAATATGCCTTTAGTGTTAAAATTGTTGGCTGCTAATTATAATATAACATAACCAAGCAAATAACTGAATTGCACAACCAAAGCATGAATGTTCCACCAAATTTTTCTTAAATGACAAGAATGACAGACTTACTGTAGTGCCCTTTTGAAGGAAGTGTTCAATCTCTACGAGGTCGAGTCAGAGAAGTGAGATGGTTCTGGTGCATGTTGAGAGTATTGCCTCTTATACTCCCAACATTGGTGTGAGTAATGCTTCCTAAAAGCAACAACTGATAACAATTTTCACTATACAGGCCTTGATTGATTGGGAAATGTTTAGATGGAGAGGATGTGCGTAAAAGGAATGACGCAATACTCAATCTTTCCTCTGGATCCATCAATATTCTCCTCACTCACCTGTAAATTAGTCATTTCTTCTGCACTGCGTGACAATAAAAAAGAGTCGATGCGTTTACTGTAGAAATTCAATAATATTTTAGTGCTGTTTGTTTAGACATATCAATGAGTCAGTTCAAAATGGACGAAGGAGCAGTCAGAAAAATGACATTAGGTTTTCCTTGTCAGTTTTCCTAACCCTTCTCAGTTTTAAGGCTGAGGCAGATGCTTCTCAATGGCTCAGTGTGTCAGTAAGATTATAGGTCTGTAGTGACCATTCTTCACTCATTTATTCTGGAAAGTAGTACTATTATATTATACCAGGGTAAATAGGGTTAGAGAGGAAACTGCACCATAAGCTATATTGTTGCGTGTATGTATTATGTCACTGTATGGATAGCCTATACAGATTTTCAGATTTGACTATACAGTGGCACATAGTTAAAATACCAGAGGCAGCATGCAAATCACTCACACCCTTCTCTGGAAATAATCCTCAACACATCACATGCACTTGTTTATTTTTTTTGTTATCAATTGTTTTTATTATAATATCAGCAATACAATTATGTTTGTATGGATACATTTTTCAACAAAAACAAGATACAAACAAACACATACACAACTTAAAAATCACACCCTGTGTGAAGGAAGCGGTGCCTTTGATGAGGTTATTTAATTGGTGTGTGTGTGTTTGTGCGTGTGCATGTGCACGTGTGCAGTGCTGGCGGGCCCCCTGGGTGCCACACGTGGTTCCAGGTGTGACTATTGTGATGGCAGATCGCTGGCAATTTTGGTGCGGATCGGAGCTGCGGTGCGCCTCGCAGGTCCGCATGTTACGTGTATGTGTGTGTATGTGTGTGTGTGTGTGTGTGTGTGTGTGTGTGTGTGTGTGTGTGTGTGTGTGTGTGTGTGTGTGTGTGTGTGTGTGTGTGTGTGTGTGTGTGTGTGCGTGTGTGTGTGCGTGCACGCACGTGTGCAGTCCTGGCTTGCACGTGTGCAGTGCTGGCTTGTTTGTGTGCATGTCTTTAAGTGGCGTATGTGTTGCAACGGTGCGCCTCGCAGGTCTGCATTTTACGTGTATGTGTGTGTGTGTGTGTGCGTGTGTGTATGTGTGCGCACATGTGCAGTCCTGGCTTGCACGTGTGCAGTGCTGGCTTGTGTGTGTACATGTCTTTAAGTGGCGCATGTGTTGCAACGGTGCGCCTCGCAGGTCTGCATTTTACGTGTATGTGTGTGTGTGTGTGTGTGTGTGTGCGTGTGTGTATGCGTGTGCACGTGTACAGTCCTGGCTTGCACGTGTGCAGTGCTGGCTTGTGTGTGTGTGTGCATGTCTTTAAGTGGCTCATGTGTTGCAACGGAGCACCTTGAAGGTCTGCATGTTACGCGCGTGCGTGTGTGTTTGTGTGTGTGTGTGTGTGTGTGTGTGTTTGTGTGCGCCCGCGCACGTGTGCAGTGCTGGCTTGTACATGTGTGTGCATGTCTTTAAGTGGCGCATGTGTTGCAATGGTGCGCCCGTGCTGGCTTGTGTGTGTGTGTGTGCATGTCTTTAAGTGGCGCATGTGTTGCAACGGTGCACCTCACAGGACCGCATGTTCTGTGTGTGTGTGTGTGTGTGTGTGTGTGTGTGTGTGTGTGCGCTCGTGCGTGTGCATGTGTGTGTGCGTGCGCGTGCGCGCGCACGTGTGCAGTGCTGGCTTGTGTGTGTGTATGTGTGTGTGTGTTTGTGTGCATTTCTTGAAGTGCTGCATGTGTTGCATCTTTGCCGTCCACAAACATACGGACAGACGGACGGACGGACACACAGACACGGTCAAATGTAGAGCGGCTGGCACCGCTAAAAACAACACAGAAGGTTAATTAAAATAATAATACAAATAATAATAATAATAAACCCACCCACCCCTCCCCGGACCAACAATGTCTCTAAATGCAAGAGCCAAACACCGTGCCTATACCTGTGCAAGGTCACAACACTGTGTACAACACTTAAACCAAGCCTTTAAGCTTATCTGCGAAGTTAGACCACATATCATTCCTCTCACTTGCTCCATGTAACCTCGCCGTTGACAGTTCTAAATAAACAATATCTAAAAACGTTAAAGCCCATTGGCGAAATGTTA
Source organism: Gymnoscopelus braueri (assembly GCF_963280865.1). Lineage (NCBI taxonomy): Eukaryota > Metazoa > Chordata > Actinopteri > Myctophiformes > Myctophidae > Gymnoscopelus > Gymnoscopelus braueri. The sequence continues at coordinate 37,873,133 of NC_137604.1, forward strand.
GGGTATGAGGAGGTTTCCACCTCGTAGCTACCATTTTTTTTGCCGCCGTTAAGCAAGCATAGAAGATGCGCTTGTGTGTGCAGTTCAGGTGTAGCCGGGACACATCATTTAAGATAAATACAGATGGAGAAGGTGTGATATCCTATTATCCGTTCCCAAAAGTAATGACAGTTTAGCTGCAACCATAATCCAAAAAGAGGAAACATTTGGACATTCCCAAACCATGTGAAAAAAGGTACCAATAACATTTGGAGTACAAAATGTGCAGTTGGGGCTATTTAAAATCCTCATAGCACATAATCTACGGGGAGTCAAATATGTTCGGACATGCACTTGTTTTTGACTTACTGCATTTAATCTGGATCTGATCAGCTTACGCGCCTCATATTCCTAAATCCACCTCTTTCTTATTAATAAAAGGACAGTAGCCTATTAAAGTAGTAAATGTGTCTTAATGAAGAGTTTAAAAATAAAATGAAGACCATGAAAGGAAGAGACAGGAGGAAGTCATAATTATGTGAGATTTGATTTGATTGACACATGCGCGCACACATACGCACACACATGCACGCATACATGCACATACTCTCACTCACACACACACACACACACACACACACACACAAGCGCGCAAATCTGAGATTCTTCTCACAATGGCAGAACAAGTACACGCACGCACGCACGCACGCACGCGCACGCACGTGCACACGCGCACACGCGCACACACACACACACACACACACACACACACACACACACACACACACACACACACACACACACACACACACTGCACTGGAGAGACACCGTACGTGTCACATGCACAGGTTTTTTGCTTTTAGTATTTCTATTATCTGGATAATCATTTTTATTGCTTCTTCAAATTTCCATCTCTCTTTGACGTCTTTATTGCCTGCATCACGTCAGTAGCCTACAAGTCTCACATGTGAACACACAATAGCCACCTAGCGATGGACAGTAACAATGAATTTACTTGAGTAGTACTGTACTTAAAGGGATACTTCACTTTCGGGCCGGGGACACATTTAAAAAAAATATTAAAAATAAATGAAAAAGTTATGGAAAATTCATGGCCCCCTCACACATTAGTAGGACACTGCGTGTCGTGAGGGGGCCATGAATTTTCCATAACTTTTTTCATTTATTTTTAATATTTTTTTTAAATGTGTCCCCGGCCCGAAAGTGAAGTATCCCTTTAAAGAGTCGGTGCCATGGTTTTGCACTTTTTCTGTTTTTCATGTGTCTATGAGGTTGATAGAACTTCATTAAGCGCCCTGGTGGTGTTTTTATGGTGTTTTACGTCTTCTCTGACTATTTTGAGTTTCTACCTGGAGGCTGAAACCTTGAGGGTCAAACATGCCAATAGAGAAACAGCGCTTTAGTGACATAGTAAAAACATACCCTCCCCCTCATTATCATAACACAACAGGTGTGGGCATGAGGAGGAAGAGGGACTAGGACAGGTGGGTGGTGCTAAGGTGGTGGAGGAGGTGCTAAGGTGAGAACCAGGTATACTTAAAGGGGAAATCCACCCATTTTCAATATTTAACTATGTCATTAATATAGCATAAAGGAGTTGTGTGGAAATAAGAAAAAATTAAAAAAAAAATTAACATTGCAAAAAAATTTAACATTGCAAAAAAATTAACATTGCAAATTACACTGTGATGAGTCATCACAGTGTAATTTGCAATGTTAATTTTTTTGCAATGTTAAATTTTTTTGCAATGTTAATTTTTTTTAAATTTTTTTCTTATTTCCACACAACTCCTTTATGCTATATTAATGACATAGTTAAATATTGAAAATGGGTGGATTTCCCCTTTAATGAACTGGAGGCGTGTCCACATAAAAACATAATTTTAACTATTTCTGTACACTTTTTTGAAAAAAATCTTCCTCCTAGTATAACCATAATACCTGATGATTATGTTTTAGGGGGGGGGGGGGATCACTGAAAATCACGGCACCCCGTCTTTAAAGGGTAAGACCACTTTGGTAGAGGTTTGGGTTGTGTAGTTACCTTGCCATGATGTAACTCCAAAGGTGGGCAAGAAATAAAAAATAATTGCTCCATTGATTAGAAATTGACAATTCAAAATATGCTCCTCATTGACTTACATTGTACGGTAAAACAGCTCTCAAAGTCACTCTTTTAGCACATAAATGAACCCAAACATAGCTGATTCAGACAATATAGAGCATCACCAAACCCAGTACTGTTTTTTTTTTATATAAAAATGTCAACTTCCTGTTGATTTTACTATTTGAAGACCTGGATCCGGATCCGCGGATCCAGTCCAGGTTTTCTACTTATTAAAAATGGCAAAATCAACAGGAAGTTGACATTTTTATTTAAAAAAAAACAGTACTGGGTTTGGTGTTGTTCTATATTGTCTGAATCAACTTTGTTTGTGTTTGTTTATGTGCTAAAAGAGTGACTTTGAGAGCTGTTTTACCGTACAATGTAAGTCAATGAGGAGCATATTTTGAATGATCAATTTCTAATCAATGGAGCAATTATTTTGTATTTCTTGTCCACCTTTGGAGTTACATCATGGCAAGGTAACTACACAACCTGAACCTCTACCAAAGTGGTCTTGCCCTTTAAGTACAAATATTGTACTTTTAACTCGATCTACAAGCTCACAATGTGTCACAATACAACGTGTTGTGAGCTTGTAAATCAGCTATTTTCAATATTATTAACTTTTTTTCGTGAAAATCTTTGATAATGATGATAGAAAATGTCGGAATTTCAATACAGAAGTACTGTACATTTATATAAAGTGTACTCTGTAATGTACTTTTGAATACTTTACATTTTTTTAAAGCATGTACTTTTTAACAGAGCAACGTTCACTTGCAGTTGATTCATATTTGACATAGTATAGAGTATACTTTGACTCAAGTACTGGGGTTGAGTAATTTTTCCACCACTGTCCATATGTCAACAAGCCAGATTTTTTTTTATTCTAAGCCCTCCTCCATTATGAGCAATGAGCACTGGCAACTAAAGTCTAAGAATTTATCTATCACCTGTGACACCATGAAACATTGATGGTACACCAGTGAACTGTATTGTAACTGCACATTTATGACAGTGATGGGAACGCAATGTTCTCCTAGTAATTGATCATTTAAATGGTTCAAACACTAACTGAGTTATTGTTTGGAAATGTGAGTGCTAGTAGCACTGTGTTATGGTGTGGTTGTGCGTGAGAAAGCAGTAGTGATAATGATCCAAGATAACATTCCTCCAATTATATGATTTTCCTAAGAAAGTATTTCTGTGTGTGTGTGTGTGTGTGTGTGTGTGTGTGTGTGTGTGTGTGTGTGTGTGTGTGTGTGTGTGTGTGTGTGTGTGTGTGTGTGTGTGTGTGTGTGTGTGTGTGTGTGTGTGTGTGTGTGTGTGTGTCAGAGGGTGTGGGTATGGTAGAGTGTGTGAAGAACACACATTCACAGTTCCATGTGAATCTTACTTAATCTGTACTCTGTTTAATGTGAATACGTTTCAAATAGATATGGACATGTAGTCTGGTGTAAAGACAGACAGACAGACAGACAGGCAGGCAGGCAGACAGACAGACAGACAGACAGACAGACAGACAGACAGACAGACAGACAGACAGACAGACAGACAGACAGACAGACAGACAGACAGACAGACAGACAGACAGACAGACAGACAGACAGACAGACAGACAGACAGACAGACAGACAGACAGACAGACAGACAGACAGACAGACAGACAGACAGACAGACAGACAGACAGACAGACAGACAGACAGACAGACAGACAGACAGACAGACAGACAGACAGACACACACACACACACACACACACACACACACACACACACACACACACACACACACACACACACACACACACACACACACACACACACACACACACACACACACACACACACACACACACACAAGCACTCACAGACAGACATGCTCGAAGAAGAGAAAAAAAACATTAGCGTGCACATTAATCCTTTTGTTGCTGTCTGTTCCTGAGAAAACATTTCTTAAGCTTCTCCAAAGAAAACACAAAGTGACTGAAAGGACAGGAACACAATACCAGCGTAAAACTATGAGAACGCAACAGTGAGACGTGACAATCAGTTGCCTCTTAATGTCACACACATCCCACAGAAATCCTAGCTTAATGTCACACACACATCCCATAGAAATCTTAGCTTAAAACATTTCAGAGGCTGCTGGATGAGATCAATACTTATTTTGTTTTGCATGGTGTATGTTTGGCTGAATTTGGCTGCTAAGTAACTATGGGAGTTAACCATCACTTTGAAAATATAAGCAAGGTCATGAAGTTTAAATACAGTAGCAAGGCTTTAGAACATCTTTCCTGTACTGTATGTGTCAGTTGTGTGTGGCACACTAAATGACAGACACACAGTGGAACAGATTACAGGTAATAAGGCTGCATACTTTATATAATCTGTGTCGGACATCTGTCATGATGTATCCAGATATCTTTCTGTATTGTGTGTGTGTGTGTGTGTGTGTGTGTGTGTGTGTGTGTGTGTGTGTGTGTGTGTGTGTGTGTGTGTGTGTGTGTGTGTGTGTGTGTGTGTGTGTGTGTGTGTGTGTGTGTGTATGTATGTGTGCATGCCTCTGAGTGTTGGGTAAGAGACTATGTTTGTGCATCTACTGTAACAGGTTATGTGTGCGTGACTGTGGGTGCATGTTTGAGGGGCCGGAGTAGGCAAGTGTTTTTGTTGTGTTGTTGTTGTTGTTGTTGTTGTTGTTGTTGTTGTTGTTGTTGTTTTTGTGTGTGTGTGTGTGTGTGTGTGTGTGTGTGTGTGTGTGTGTGTGTGTGTGTGTGTGTGTGTGTGTGTGTGTGTGTGTGTGTGTGTGTGTGTGTGTGTGTGTGTGTGTGTGTGTGTGTGTGTGTGTGTGTGTGTGTGTGTGTGTGTGTGGATGTGCAGTATCTGTGTTTGTGTGACATTATTTGTTCAAAAGTAGCACAATTTGGTATGTGCACTTGCTTTTAAGGAGGCTATGTTGTTCATATCTTAATATGAAAAGTAAATAAATAGGAAGAAAGGAGAGGAGAGGAGATGCAGGGGTGAGATATGTGAATGATATGAGCGACATTCATAATCATGACATTCCAACACTTGTTGACACTGTCATTTACATGTGCTCTATAGTGTTGTTATTGTTCTTTGCAAAATAAGAAAAAAAAGATGAGATATATATTTTTGACAAAGAACAATCACAACACTGCTGTAGGCTACAGAGCTCGTGTAAATGAGGGTCCGCACTATCCCTCTTTCTTTTGTACCACATACAATACATCTGGTCTGGTCTGGGTATTTCATGTATGATGCTTGCCCCAAGTATAAATGCATTCAAGTCTATTTTGGATAACAGCCACTAACAGGTAAATGCTTAAATGTAAATAAATAAATAAAATCGAAAGAGAAGAAATTACACACTCAACAACACATGTAAGTAACCTAAGTAGCCTACTTTAGTAGCCTACTAAAAAGAAACACTAAAGCAAAGAAAACAGTTCATAATTAAATTGCCCATGCAAAACATTGAAATCAACATGACATTTAGAAACGACTTTGTGCAAGTTGTTGATTTGTCCCACATGTGGGAGAAAAAAATAGCACACACAAGAATAGACATGTGAACGTCCCTGTGAAGCAATGATTGATTTGATGGTAAAGTAGCTATTATTAAGCAGGCTTAATTATGAATTATTATGCTTCAATTTTAATCCTATACTAAGTCGCCATACTAGATGTACAACCTGTCAGACAGTTCTGAAGTCTTTTGAGTCGCCGACGGTCTAGCAACGGAGTAAACCATTATCTTCATACCAAACATATCTTTGGTCCCCATGAGTGGTGACGCCTACCCTATCTGGCTCTACCTGGCGCTCTATAAAACGTCCGTTGACACAGCAGGTCGGCTACCTGTCTGTCAGATCTCATCGTCTCCAAACCTCGAAGGTGTGTTCGCACTCTCACAGCCATGCCTGTCTCCATCACTCGTAGCTACAGCACTCGCAGCTGGAGCAGCAGCAGTGCGTCCGGTGGAGGTGGCACCATGTCCCGCACGGCCACCAGCCGTGCGCCCGGCAGTGTCCACGGGGGCGCGGTGGGGCACATCTCCATGTTCTCCCGGGCTCCATCATCATTCAGCGATGGCGCCCTGCTGTGTGGTGATGAGAAATTAAACATGCAGAATCTCAACGACCGCCTGGCCTCATACCTGGAGAAGGTAGGCTAATAACCATTAAGGAGTTTAAGTGCTTTCTTGATTTAAGGCAACAATAGCTTAACACTGTGTGATAGTGATTCTACCCAGACATTTTGTTTTATTTAGCCCAATGTTGGAGAGTGTAAAATTGTAGTCAGATAGGCTACCTAGCTCTGGTCCATAGCGTTAGATGGAGTTCTCTCCTTCTAACTATGGACCAGAGCTGTCAGATACCTAATCAGCTAATCTCTAGTCCAGGCTATATGTTGGCCAATTCTAAACTTTTGAATCAGTTTAACAAAAAGGCCATTGGTCTGCCAGTGAATTTGTTCCAATACATTATTTATAATCTTAATGGGTAAAAGAAAAAATAACCTGTTGAAACGTAGCATACCCAACCCAGCCCAGCCACTGTGTGAGGTTAATCGCTTGCCTTCCACTTTGAAATCTAGAGGGATCATCATGGCAAATTTGGCAATGAACCATGAATGTATTAAATGGGATTTAACTTGTCACTGTCTTTGAGCATGCAGGTGCGCAATTTGGAGGCAGCCAATGGGAGCCTGGAGCAGAAGATCAAAGAGTACTACTATGAGCAGAAAGCACCCCAAGGCAATGACCAGACTGTCTTCTTCAGCACCATCTCCGACCTGCGTGCACAGGTAGCCTAGTCTGTCTGTCTGTCTGTCTGTCTGTCTGTCTGTCTGTCTGTCTGTCTGTCTGTCTGTCAAGATCGATTGATCGATTTGTAATATTTTAACAAAGGATACCGAAACATTTGTCAAACGTGTGTGTGTGTGTCCGTCTGTTTGTGACCAGCTAATCTCCAGCACCGTTGTTCACAGCGAACTGTGCAGGCACACTCCCTGGATGCCAGAGCAGAACCTCTGCCTCAAATTTTTAAGATCGGCCTGTTATAACGCCACCAGGAGGCCGATTTTTGCAAAAGAAAATGTATATTACTCCTACAGATTTTGTCCAAACATCATGCAAATCGGTACACAGTATCTCAGTCCTTAAACGAAATGGGTCTTTCAGATTTTTCATATTCCATCCTGATTGGCTAAGATTGGCTTCCAAAGTTTTGAGAGTGCTCTGTTTTGAATAAAATTTCTCAAATAATGCAGATGTTATAGCGCCTCATGGTGGTGCTATAACAGGCCGATTTGTGATTTTACCTACAACTGCACCTATGTGTGTAAAACTTTGTATGTGCACTCCCTAGAGGCCAAGGAAAAACCTTTGCCCTGCCTTTTATAGCGCCACCAGGAGGCCGATTTATGTTTTTTTTTAAATCAGCAAATTGGTACACATGATCTCTATAGTCATGTGATCAAACGGATCTGTTTGATTTTCATATTCCATCCTGATTGGCTAAGATTGACATCCAAAGTTTGCAGGAGTGACCTGTTTTGAACAAAATGCCTCAAATCATGAACGCAACGTCCGTTTGTGGTGAAACTTTGCAACCACATTCTCTCTACGTTGAGGAACAAATGCCACCCTTTTAACATTGCCCTATTATAGACTCCAGCAGGCAGATTTTTTGCAAAACAAATGTTTTTATATTACTCCTACAGATTTTGTCCAAACATCACGCAAACCGGTACACATTATCTCTATAGTCATGTGATCAAGATGGATCTGTCTGATTCTTCATATTCCATAAACATTGCTGCCCCACAATAACCTACCTGACCTGGTGGAGACCTGTGCTCTGAGGAGCACTTTTTCTAGTTTTGTTTAGTTTTTTTGTGTGTTTTTTTAAGCCATCACATTAATAATGGTTAACCACATGCACCCTAGCATTCCTACAATGGGGCGAACATTCTGCAAAAATACATCTACAACTCACAATGCGGCACAACGCGTTGCGAGCTTGTAGATCGGCTATTTTAGGCAAAGAGATGGCTGTAGAGGAGGAAGAAGGCAGGGACATACCTACTAGACACCCCTGGGAGACTCCGGTCAACGAAGTATACAGGTTTAAGTGGTTAAGGAAAGCAAACAGAACTGCTCCTTCAACATACCAATACATTATACCTACATGATGATTTTGGGGGAATGTGACAGGTTACATACAGTAGAATGACATGACAGTAATCCACTGATGGATGCTCATATAACTACTGTGGCTTCAGACCCTACAGGCGTAACACCCAGAGACCTTGGGTATGTACTCTAGATAATTATATGAATTAAAGTCATTCCTTGTACAGTATAATGCCTATGTGCCTCATGTCACTATAGTCGTCAGAGTCAACAAGCTGTGCTACTTACAATGGGTTTCCTTGCCTAGTGATATTTGACTTGAGTTGAAATATATGAATAAAAATATGATACAGAAGGCTGACAGAGTCAGATAGATCTCTAAAATGAGAAAACCTCAAAAATGTAGTGAATACAGTCTGCAATTTATTTTTTAAAAGCACATATGTCAACATATCATAGTTTGTTTTTAATTTTGAAAAGCTGTTCATCTATCATGTGGATTATTAGTATTTTTCTTCCCTTACCCAGATCCGGAGGAGGACTTTGGAGCAGCACTCCATCATCCTGCAGGTGGACAGTACCAGACTGGCTGCTGATGACTTCAAGAATAAGTAGGGTGATCTTTTTTGCACTATTACACAGTAATTATAATATATGTTTTAATTGTTTTGTCCACATTTTTCCTTATTAGATAAATCATACAGATATGGAGGAAGCAGTCAGGCGATGCACATTAGGAAAAGACAGGTGAAAAAGGTGTCAAAAAGAACAATTGGGGACACTCGTCATCAGAGAGGTTGTGTCTTTACTGGAGTGATGGAAAATTCAATTAGACTTTTTTTTGGGTTGAGGGGAAAATTGATTCAGCATAAGATCTTGATGGCATTTGATCTGTATCAATGATCTTGCGCTGAATCAATTTTCCCCTCAACCCCCAAAAAAGGCTAAATACATTTATTTCTTACATATTTATTTATTTTCAATTCATGTTGATCAAACAGATCAACATGGATCTAGGTTTAAATGTTTAATTTGTTCCAAACTTGGAACCCAATCGGTAGAAAAAAAGAAAGAAAAAAATATTTTCCCCCTTTGTTTTTGCAGAATTTGTCTTGAGCGATTACATTTGTTCTAAAACAAAGTACAATTCATTGATTTAAGTTTTCGTTCAAAATAAATAAATTACGGATTTTAGATTGCAACTCTTTATGGCAGTCAACCCAAGAAACATATCGAAGAATCATGATCTCTTCGACTCATGATGGCTCAAGAATTGTGATAAAATAGTATGAGGTACCTGGTGATTCCCATCCCTAATCTTTACTGTGTAACCATTATTAATAAAACATTTTGGGGCCTATAAACACAAACAGCAGGAATTACGGGCATGTTTTAAAGTTCACAGGTTATGAGGTTTGAGGTTTAGATATCATGCTGTGTAAATACTGAGAGAGCACTCACTCACAGCACAACAGCATGATTTTACTAGTGCTCACTTTACCTACAGCCGTCCCTTACATTTCTCTAATGTAGGTATGAGACAGAGGTGAACATGCGTATGATAGTGGAGGCAGACATTACCAGCCTGCGGAGTGCCCGGGACAGTATGACTCTGGCCCACAGTAACCTGGAGACCCAGATCGAGGGTCTAAGAGAGGATCTGATCGATATCAAGAGAAACCATGAACAGGTGAATCAATCTATCTATCTGTCTATCTGTCTATCTGTCTGTCTGTCTGTCTGTCTGTCTGTCTGTCTGTCTGTCTGTCTGTCTGTCTGTCTGTCTACGTACGTAGTACATACATAATAATTGCTTTTATATAATAATAACAATAGAAATTATTATTATTATTAGTAGTAGTAGTAGTAGTAGTAGTAGTAGTAGTAGTAGTAGTAGTAGTAGTAGTAGTAGTAGTAGTAGTAGTAGTAGTAGTAGTGTAGTAGTAGTAGTAGTAGTAGTAGTAGTAGTAGTAGTAGTAGTAGTAGTAGTAGTAGTAGTAGTAGTAGTGTAGTAGTAGTAGTAGTAGTAGTAGTAGTAGTAGTAGTATCTTTTATACATACATTGGTTGGATCTATCAAGTTGGACCACAGTATAAGACTTGCCACTAGGGGATGCAAGAACCCTTAGGCCCCAGTTCAACTCCTGCTTTGTCAAACACTGTGGCGCCATCTCTTGGTGTGGGTGGTTCATTTTGCCTATAAGACATGTATTGAATAATCACTTAAATTCACCAATTACAGCAGTTTTCACAGGAAAAACTCACATTTTGTGCATCACAACCTGTTAATAAAGCAAATTTCTTTCCCCTGACCGTATTTCAAGGAACCAAAGTGACAAAAATATGTGACCTCTAATCAAATGAACCCCTCTCTTCCCTTGTTGCAGGAGAGGCTTTCGCTGCGGACACAACACGGTGTTGTGAATGTGGAAGTGGACTGTGCTGAGTCCTCTGACCTGGCCCAGGTGATCTCTGAGATGAGACAGCAGTATGATACCATAGTCCAGAAGAACCATAGGGCACTCGAGAAATGGTTCCAGACTCAGGTGAGATGGGCATCAACAACAGAGCAATAATTCTCCTGTTATGGTATCCATGTATGTGGGACGGGTTTGACGTGTGTGTGTGTGTGTGTGTGTGTGTGTGTGTGTGTGTGTGTGTGTGTGTGTGTGTGTGTGTGTGTGTGTGTGTGTGTGCGTGTGCGTGTGTGTGTGTGTTTGAGAGCACATACTTGTGTCTACTATAAGGGGCTGTACAAGACAAAATTAATTATGGCGCTCTCACATGCATACATTCTGCTTTCACATTCATTATGCTATTTTCGGCGCGTGACACCAGCATGCAACCAAGTATAAATCCAGCTTTAGGATCATTAATGTTAAATATTTATACATATTTATGAGGAGGTGGGGTGGGTGGTCCTTGAGGATTGTTCGATAACCACTGCTTTCACACAGTGTCCTTATGCATCTCTACATGTCCTCTGACTGGTTTTCTCAGAAAGGCACGGTGAGCAGTGGTAATAATGTCTCTATTAAGGACATGCATTGTGACTGATCTGAACGATAACACGACAGAGTGGGTGTGGATGAAAGAAGGCAGCCTTGCTGCCCGAAACGTTAGATCGTTTTTTTCCTCCTTTATCGTTCTCTAGTCCTAATAAAGTTGTGCATTGAGAGCTATGAGAGTGTATGCCGACTTTTCCTTGATTTGGGTGTCTGCCGTTGGCCAGCAGGCACCTCTAACAGGACTCACTGGTGTGCATTTGCTCCTTGAGAACTTTGATTGAAACAATTACTTGATCGAAAATTTAGACAACACGCAAATGTATAAGTATTGCAAAAACATCCTCTAACAGTGTGTTTGTCTATACTTGTATGATTGTGTTTGTGTGCGTGTGCGTGTGCGTGTGCGTGTGCGTGTGCTTGTGCGTGTGCGTGTGTGTGTGAAAGGTGGAGGTGACACAGACCACCATCTCCACCTGCACCACAGAGGTGAAGACATCTCAGACAGAGCTCTCTGACCTGAAGAGAATCCACCAGAGTCTGCTGATAGAACTACAGGCCATGCTGTCCAAGGTACATTACCCTGTGGGAACCACTGTGGATGCAACGTGGAATGCATACAGTAGCTCCTGCATCTATCTTGTATTTGTACTGTATATTGTAGACTGGTATCTATTGCACTGTACTATTATGTCCCCTTTCACACACGCTGCATCTACGGTGTATCATGCTTTTCCTCCGCTTACACTGTCTCATCCACCTGAAGAAAAAGAACACAAAGGAAATCAGACTATACCAACTGCCTTCCATAAATGTAATTAATGTATAGACTGTGTTAATGTCTACCTGTCCCAGGACACATCGGTGGTATTCAGCACTGGATCTGAGTAATTATGTTGTCAAATATGGAACGGTTTATTGGCCAAATTTGGGATGTGTGCCTTAATGAAATTCCTGAAGAAAGAATGCAAAAAGTGAAGGTGGTACCCCAATTATCTGTCCTAGAAAAGCCCCCCCCCCCCGTGGTGGATGTGTATATACTGAAAAATGTGAAAATGTATTCTACCTGCCCCTTTGTGGTATAGCAATTAAAGATCTATTCTCTTCTATTCTATTCTATTCTACACCTATTCTATTTTCTACTCACCTATTACTACACCTTCTACTATACTTTCTGCTAATCCACAACTATTGTCCCTACTTGCGCTACAAACCCTGCAGAAATCGTACTTGGAGCAGAGCTTGGACGATGTGGGTGGTCATTACAGCTCTCAGATCAGCCAGTTGCAGCTCTCCATCAACACTCTGGAGTCTGAGCTGCATCAGCTGACTGTCAGCATCAAGCAGCAGGCCACAGACTACAAGTACCTCCTAGACATCAAGATGAGGCTGGAGCTGGAGATCGCAGAGTACCGCAGACTGCTGGATGGAGAACTGCGGCATACCAAGTGAGAACAGGGCAGGGGGAGGACACGGGTCCCTGGTTTGAAGTGATGTGTTCATTTCTTTTGTTTCGTATTTTGCTGATTAGACAGCTGTTGCGTTGTGTTTTTCCACAGAGTTGTGGAGATAAAAGAGCAGGTGATGGTGGTTGAAGGTAAGCATGACAATGGGAGAAATATGTTCATTTATAATGAACTATCGAATGATGAATAGATGAATAGAATGTTCTTGTAACTGGCCTGTATGCACCCATCCATCCATCCACCTGTCTGTCCGTCCGTCCGTCCGTCCGTCCATCCGTCCATCCATCCATCCATCTATCCATCTATCCATCCATCCATACATTCATCCATCCATACATCCATACATCCATACATTCATACATCCATACATCCATACAAATTCTGACTCATGACCTGTGTCGTTTGGCTAACCCATCCCGTAAGACAGCAATTCCTCAAAAAATTATCTAAACAAGGATGTACTGTAACTGTGTCTACAGCGAGAAAGCCCCATGTTGAGCGGAGAGTGGTGACCATTGTGGAGAACATAGTGGATGGACAGGTTGTGTCCTCCACAGAGGACACCAAAGTGACACAGATTGAGTGACCAGTGACCATGTATTCCAGTGATGACAGGAGTCGGATGACTGCACCTTCTATCCAACCATCTGCAATGCAATTTGAATTTGGCAATCTATAAATCATCAAACTGTAAAATGCACTTTTGTAACTTAAAGGGATGCCTTGACATTTGTGTTAAGTTAGTTCTGCTTCTCTTGCTAGCTTGCAACTATTAAGAGAAGCAGGTTGAATAAATGATAACGACAGTGCTACTGTAACTGTGGGGTAAAATCAATCTTGCAAACATTATGACAATTCTATGTCATTATATGGAGTTTTGTACCTAAAAATGTATTTGACTTAGATTAGACTATTATCAACATTACAAACTGAGTTTCCAAGAAATGTACTGGATAAACATTATAAGGAATACAAAACACATGTGCAACTTATGGACGTTTGTGTAATAATATTATACAATTTTGTAATATAGGTACCTGTATCAGATACAGTTTTAGGTTATTATGTACCATACAATCAATACATTTTTGCAGAAAAGAGTATCTACTATCTAGTAAAAAATAGATACCTAAAATCCATTGTTATGGCATTGCTTTACTTACAGCAAGTACTGTATATACTTTTATATGCATCAATGTTTTGCTGATGGGGTCTTACGTAGACTGGTGTTACATGTATTTTTCCTACTGAACAGGATATTCATCTTTTGCGATACGTCATGCTGGAAAATCGTAATTAAATATTGATTCACAGCACACTCTACAATCTCTCTCTCTCTGTGTGTGTGTGTGTGTGTGTGTGTGTGTGTGTGTGTGTGTGTGTGTGTGTGTGTGTGTGTGTGTGTGTGTGTGTGTGTGTGTGTGTGTGTGTGTGTGTGTGTGTGTGTGTGTGTGTGTGTGTGTGGGGGGGGGTGACGAGATGGATGGTGCTGACCATAGGTGATTCTTCTCCTTTTACTTTTTTTGTTTTATGTTTTTAAATACCTAATCACTATTTTTGTGTTCTGGGTGGATTTTTCTGTCCAGATGTAACTTGTATGTGTGTCTGTGTGTATTACTATTAAGACCAGCAGGGGTCACCTGTGTCTTACCATCACCCTCCCAACAGTGGCGCCTGGCTCCACTTTGAGAACAAGATGATCTAATATTTCCTGAGTGAAAACAGATTGCTGTTGCATAAGTGACATTAGGAAACTTGGCTTACTGACCACCACTGAGTTGTTTAATCCAACACAGGACCACAAGCAAAGCACTGGCCTTTACCATAAAGTTCAGGCTCACTACCCACCACATACTGTAGCCTACATTGCAGATAAACTCTATCCTTCATATTATAGGCTACATACATATTATACTCAATATACTTTATAAAAGACATATAGTGTTTCCTTTGGCTATAGTGTTTTTAGTGTTACATACGTCTATGGTATTCCATTGATCGTTCTCCGGTGTGAAAATCGGTGTCTTTACATACTCACAAATGCATCACTGCAGGGTGGAGTGAGTGTTAATATATCAAGTGACATAGGCTACAGTACAAGCCAAGACATGGTGCTTTTAAAAAAAAGAAAAAAGATTGACTTCCCAAAAGCCACTCCTTTGGGGTTTTGCTGAATGAAATGGCTTATCGTTACAGGGAAAGTTAAAAGTAATCAGTCACACCCAAGTATGATTCTGCAGCTGTAGGCAGTTCTGCTGTGTTTATTTAACTCTCATGTCAAGTGTAGGCTAGTCAAGTGGATTTATTAGGCTCTCCTCCCTCTCTTGTTTTCTCTCCACAATGTACTGTAGTCATTTGCTGATTTCAACCATGTCTACTAACAGTCCCCCTTGCTGCCAACCTGTTGGATGGGGAGGGTGCTCGCCAGCCACTTCTTTTCACTTAACAGTCCATTGCGTAACGCACATGGAGGTCCACAATATCTCCCACAGATCCCCTCCCCACTGAACAGGTGCCCCAACCTACCAGTAAGAGTTGCTAGTTATAATTGAAGTGCCAGGCCAAGACGGCATTGGCAGGAATCGAACACAGGCCTCTGTGTGTTTCAGCTCTATGGCTACACCACCCTAGCCTGGTAAACCCTCCCTCCGGAAATCTAATTTCCATTTGATTCCAGAATCAAATGGAAATGAGATTTCCGGAGGGAGGGTTTACCAGGCTAACACCACCCGGTCACCCCACCTCCCACAGCTTTTGCACATTTTATAAAGATTTAATAATGTTAAAGCTACACAGGAATGATCTTTGGCTTATATAAACAAAAACAGAACAGGGTCTAACTAGAAAATGTGCTCCTCGGAGCACAGGTCTCCGCCAGGTCAGGTACGTTGTTGTGGCCTCCTGATGGCGCTATAATAGGCCAATGTGAAAAGGGTGGCATTTCTTCTTAGGCCTTTCACTGCAATCGGACACTGCATGCATGATTTGAGGCATTTTGTTCCAAATGCTAAATTAGACTGCTGGTGGCGCTATGACAGGCCAATCTGAAAAGGGTGGCATTTCTTCCTCTGCCTAGTGGGAATGTGCGTGTGAAATTTCACGGAAATCACAAGCTGCGTTCATGATTTGAGGCATTGTGTTCAAAACGGAGCAATCCTGCAAACTTTGGGAGCCAATCTTAGCCAATCAGGATGGAATCTGGAAAATCGGACAGATCCGTGTTGATCACATGACTATAGAGATACTGTGTACCGATTTGCGTGCTTTTTGAACAAAATCTGTAGGAGTAATAACCAAAAATGTGTTTTGCAAAAGTCGGCCTCATGGTGGCGCTATGACAGGCTGATCTGAAAAATGTGGGGCAGAGGTTCTGCTGTGGTATCCAGGGAGTGTGTGTGCACAGTTTCACAGCGACCGGGCCAACGGTGGCGGAGATTAGCTGGTCACAGACAGGAGGACGGACGGACTGACGGACGGACAGCGGGTAAAACATACTCTCTCGCCATGCCTTTGGCCTGGCGGAGACAATAATGCTTCCCTGTGGATCTCTGATAACATGTCGATGACGTCAGTGTGGAACTCCATATTTGGGCAAGACTGATCAGTGGATCTCTGATGTTTTCTGTTTTCCGATCGGCCCAGGTGTAGTTTGCAAGAGTAGTCTTGGACAGTCAGACAGATGGACAGTTCTGGACACAGTAATACTCTGCTCAGCTCGCCCTCTAGGAACCACATTGTACAAATAGAGAAAGAGTGCAACTGGGTGGGGCACATGCCATGCACATGATGTACTGTTCACACATTGATCCTCCACTGTTCCAGCTGTAGTGAATGAGTACAGGTACTGTATGTACATTTTGATAATGTGCAGGCTTAAACATAATGCAGGAACCCTATAGCAATGAACATTAAATTAACTTAGATTAACTCAAGTGTCCTAAAAAGGACCTTTAAGAGATGTGATCAGTGTAAAATAGCATGTATGCCTCTGTGCCATATTCGCAGACTTTCATCCATTGAGATCCTCACCTGAACCCATGGCATTTAAAAATGATTGACAAATTACAAACCTCACGTCAAATTTACCCTGCAAGTGTCAAACTTCATGCCTAATTGTAAAAAGCAGAAGTCATCACACTTAAAGAAGAATAGTGCGCCCAACAGACTCCCTCTGTAATAAGTATTTCAGACTGGTGTAGGTCACACTGTCACACGTGTTTTCTATCTATAGCCTGAAATGTGGCATTTAATTTAAAGTACTATTTACAACTGGAATAACGATACAGTGTCACACTGTATGCAACTGGACTGCTATCATTACATAATTCATGTCCTAATTATATAGAAAAAGATTATTTTTATTTGTCATATTTGGAAAAGTATAGTATAGAGAGAGACAGAAAAGACAGGAGAGACAGGAAATAAAGGAGAGGCAAGGATGAGGACATGCCAACACAGGTCCCCAGGGTAGAATATGAACTGGGGATGTTGCGGATATGTCAACACAATAACCGATTTGTCATCAGTTACCTCAGTGAATGGTAATTCCATTATGATATTTGTTGTTGAAACCCAATAAAATATCAAAGTCTTAGCCGACTCTGACTCACCTCATCCTCTCCACTTTAAGATGGGAAAGCACCATAGGAAGCACCATAGAAGACATGGAAGCACCATAGGAAGCACCATAGAAGACAGGGAAGCACCATAGAAGACAGGATAGTGCCATAGGAAGCACCACAGAAGACAGGGAAGCACCACAGGAAGCACCATAGAAGACAGGATAGTGCCATAGGAAGCACCATAGAAGACAGGGAAGCATCATAGGAAGCACCATAGAAGACAGGGAAGCACCATAGGAAGCACCATAGAAGACAGGGAAGCACCATAGGAAGCACCATAGAAGACAGGATAGTGCCATAGGAAGCACCACAGACGACAGGGAAGCACCACAGGAGGAAGCACCATAGACGACAGGGAAGCACTATAGGAAGCACCATGAGGAAAATGTGTTGCCAATACTTGTGATAGACCAGCTCAGTGGCCTTGTGGTTAGAGTGGGTAAAATGTTCTTTTGTTTTTTTTACAATGCCTCCCTGCTTGGCACTCAGCGTCAAGGGCTGCATTGGGGGTAAGTCCCTCAACATAGCATGTCCAGATGGTGTACTTGTACATCATGGGTGGGGGATGTACTGATGCACCGCCTCACACACGCTACAGAAACAGGAAATAGGCTCCTGCCCTATGGGCCACATGGCTGGGGAACCGTTGTTTCCCAAGGCTACTTACTTACTGTAACTGTACTTGCGATGGTTTTGCTCAGAAGTTGGGGAGGAGAAGACACATGATTTTGGAGGCAATATGATAATATAGATATGTTTGTTCTTATTGGAGTCAGTTAACGTCTATAAATGTCAGGAATCTCTGCGTGTACAGTATGTATGTTTGTCCATATCTTAAGAACCGTTTATCCAATCAACTTCAAACTTGGTGGGTATACTGCTGAGGAACCAAGGCTGTGAAGTAAGTCGATCAGATGAGCAGTTTTACAGAACCTGTGCGATCTGAATGGCATCACGTTGCCGTATATGGGCATTGCACTAGTGATGAAGTGAAGTGAAGCAGTGATGAAAGAGCAGTAGAGTAATATGGGTTGAATTATACTTTTGTACAGCAGCAGTAAAAGATGGGGGAGCAACAGAAATTGCTGTCAAAAAGTATTTGCTGGCAGCGTTTATGCATGTTACTTGTCATTCATTGAAATGTTTTTTTTTAAATAATTGAATACTGTCCAGTTAACTTTAGCCTGGTAAACCCTCCCTCCGGAAATCTCATTTCCATTTGATTCCAGGGATCAAATGGAAATGAGATTTACGGAGGGAGGGTTTACCAGGCTAAGTTAACTTCACTACTGTAAACAAAAGTAAGACGAAAATCCCAAGGGAAAAAGTTCAAAAGCATTCCGGCGAAAAGACATACTGTACTGTTTGTTGTAAGTAGTAAGTAAACTTCATTTATAAAGCACCTTTCAAAACAAAGTTACAAAGTGCTATACAAAACAGCAATTATAAAGCCATAAAGTTAACTGAGCAACAGAGCAATAAAACATGTAGGTGTCAACCATGATCTAATAAAGGCTTTTGCATTTTTGTCTCCGCCAGGCCGAAGGCATGGCGAGAGAGTATGTTTTACCCTCCGTCCGTCCGTGTGTGTGTCCGTGTGTGTGTCCTGTCCGTCCGTTACCACCAAATCTCCGGCACCGTTGGCCCGGTCACTGCGAAACTGTGCACACACTCCCTGGATGCCAATTCAGAACCTCTGCCACAAATTTTTCACATCGGCCTGTTATAGCGCCACCAGGAGGCCGATTTGTGCAAAACCCATTTTTTTTACATTACTCCTACAGATTTTATCCAAACATTTCAGGCCTTTTTTAACAAAATGCCTCAAATCATGAACGCAGTGTCCGATTGCCGTGAACGACCTATATAACGCCACCAGGAGGCCACAATAACGTACCTGACCTGGCGGAGACCTGTGCTCCGAGGAGCACTTTTTCTAGTTTGACTTTGCTTCTCTTTGCATACTGTATGTATTTAATCCTCGACTCCAAAGAGTATTTTACTTTCTTTCTTTCTTTTTTTTCCAAACAACTTTTTCTACTTGTTTTCGACTGTCTGTGAAACAAACTCATTCTATGAATTATGGAAGGTATAAGGGTGTGGCTGGTAGCTGCAGGACATAACCAGTCACTGCACAAACCAGTCTGAGCCTGAATCACAGAGGAAATACAGAGAATAGAAGGGCGTGGCAGAGAGCCTGAGGTGATAGTATCAGAGTAGAGAGAAAGACAGGAAGAAGGGAGAGGGGTGTGGAAAGAGAAAATGGCTGGAGAGAGTTAAACAAGAGATATGGAGAAATGCAAGAGAGCGGGGAGATAGAAGGAGGGAGAGAGAGAGATATTACCCTCAGTGTACAAGTGCAATAGTTCATAATAAAATATGACTCTTCAGTTGATGTGCTCCTCTTGAGCTACAGTATGTTCTTAAATATATACCTGTTTTGATGACTTTTGAGGACAGGACTGCTGTCTATCTGTCAGGCGAATATCTGTATTTATTTTGACTATGCTATTATTGTTCGTAATTTGTGTATCCATTTTGACAACCGCCATGACAAAGGGGCTAAAGAACTGTGTTGTGTTCTTAACTGTGGACTCACTCAGCATGTGATGGAGCCAACTCACAACAAGGGGCACAGTGGACTTAATCATCTCCAAGGGTCTGAACATTTTTAAGGTTGTGGTGATTTATGTTGCGCTGTCCAATCATTCCTGTGTTTTCTTTGAAAGTACTATCGCCATGCACAAAATGTTTAAAAAGAGGTCATCGCAAAATGGTATATCACTGAAAACAACAGTGAAATATACATTCAAGCTTTCTGTTCCACTCTTGTGACTCAGTCAATGAGCATGATCATTTCACCTTCAAAATTGCAGATGTTATTGATGCCATTGCACCCACTAAGGTAGTCTCTTATGGGGTTTTCAACTGGTGGTCCTTGAAGGTATTGCATGTGGTCCCTGATCATGCATTTAGTAATAGGAAACTAGGAAAGTTAAGATATTTCTTTTGTGATTTTTTTCTTGTTTCCACTAGTTGAGAAACAGTGCACCTCAATGTTGTCATTTACTGGGAAGTTGGAGGTCAGGAAATTCCACAGAAAAAGGCAGTGCGAATCTCAAGAGAGAAAGAGTGAGAGAGAGAGAGAGAGAGAGAGAGAGGGGGGGGAGAGAGGTTGGAGATGGAGATGAGTCAGAGAGGAAGAAAGAGATACAATAGAGAGAAAGAGAGAGGAACAGGGTGCGTCATCAGCATCATCAGCAATAACAGCACTTCTCATACTACCTACAGTCGTACACACCCAGGTAAACCGTATCAGGTTCATTCTTAGGAAAGTTATGATCGACTCCTACTCTGGCCAAATGATCTCTGGCATGAAAGTAAAACTAATTAGTCAAATATATGCAGAAATAGGTTATTATTATTTTTGTATTATTAAGAAACAAGGGCAGATTTCAAATATGATTGATGAAGTCAATTTCAGTATGCATTTCCCCCCCACGTAATGGATGTAAAGTATGTTAGAATAATGCTGTGTATCTTGAGAATAAAACCCTAAGCAGTTTCTGCAGAAACTAGCTGCAGGATACGGTTTTGTTTATTTAGGAAATACTTCAGTAATTCAGTTCAGTATCTCACTCAAGAGGACACATGGCAATTGTTGAATGCATTGGTCATGTGGGTATTGAACATGACTTCTAAAAGATGCATGTCTTCACAATAAAGCCATGCCGTATTTCCCTGCACACTTGAAATGCAGTTGTATACAACGTAAGTTCAGGAGTGGAAACCTAGCTCCTCTGCTTAACACAGCAACTCCCTACTCGCCATCACCTTATCACCTACACCTGCCTTCCCTTATCAGCCAATCCCACGTCACAATCACCACAGTAGATGAGCATAAATTCAGCTGCGAGCCGACGCTCGTGTGTTCCTACTACTTACGTGGTCTCGAACACTCCCCCCGTCCACCCCAACTACCTCCGCCGCCTCAATACTAACCTTGCTTCCTTTCTTCTCTTCCAGGAACCCGGGGGGCAGTATCCCGAGCTAAGGCAACGCTACCCATGGTATCACAACACCTCCAAGGCCTTAAAAACAAGGCTCCAAACATCCCAAAACAAACTTGTAAGGCTACTTCTTGGCCTCAATCTCAAAACCCATCTAACCCCTGCTCATTTTGCTAGGACTGGATGGCTTAGGGTTGAGGACAGAGTACAGCAACTTGCTATGGGCCTGGTCTTCAAGATACACCACAACATTTGGATCCCCCTGTATTTGTCAAAATACTTCCAAAATGTTAATGAAGTCCATGATCATAACACCAGAGGCAGCTCCACAAATCATGTTCAACCCAGATTTGGCTCAACTAAGGGAATGAACTCGTTCTCATGCTATTCATCAAGAATGTGGAATGCCCTACCTAAAGGAGTGTAAAACCCTACTCACTTTCAAAACTGCCCTACACCTTCAGGAGGCTGCAATTCAAAAATGGCCCCTGTCTAAGTCTTAACCTACCCCCCCCCCACTTTCATTTTCTTCTTTTGTATGTATTTTTTTCACTCTTCATACCAGTAACCTGTAAGCTGATTATATGACATTCTGTATAGTAGTGTGTATATCTGTCTGTCTCTTATATGTCATCATGATTTGTGTGCATGGGGTTCTCATCTTAAACAAGCTCAGTGCTTAATGAGTCTTCCAGTTTAGTAGACCTTGTATTGTGAATTTGTACTTCCATGTACTGTTATTCTCATGTCTTACTAAATAAAAGTACACCAATCAACCCGATCAAGCCCCGGTGGCCGTCCGCTCCCGAGACATACAGTACTTCCCCCACCCTGAGTCTCGCCCTACCCGGGTTCCCTATCCACACACATCCACCCATTTTCGTTCAATATAATCCGTCCAACTTTAAGCAGAAGGTGTGGTCTCTTACTAGTGAAATGCAGGATGTGGTTGTATTTGATATTTGGATTTAAGTGTTGCTGAGTGGTTTACACTCAGTAAGCAGGGGTTCCATGTCTTGCTCAACCCAAATAATGGCCATTGATGTAGGCTATACACATTGGCTGTTGTGGGAATCTGATCCTGTGATCCTTGTACTCACAAGACACCATGTCAAATCACTCAGCCACGATTAAATAAAATCAACCATACACTATTCTGAACAAAGCCTTTATTTATTTTCCTCTAATTGAAAGTGCTTTTGATCCATCCATAATGCATGATGTAGCTTTACGTATGCACGTACAGTAGGCCTATGTGTACGTATGTGTTATTTACGTCGATTAATAATGAATATGCACAAGGTGTTCACAAGTATGTAGTACTTGTCATATTGTAGCTTAGCTTTGCACCTGGAAACGGTGACACACCTTATCGGCCTTTTCATTCCTCCATGG
>NC_137604.1:37900895-38005895 GCF_963280865.1 Gymnoscopelus braueri
CATGGGTGGAGGTGGAGGTGGAGGTGGCGGCTTTGGTGGCTACGGTACGGCTGATGGTGGTATGGACATGCACACTGGGACCAACGAGAAGGCCACCATGCAGAACCTCAACGTCCGCCTGGAGACGTACCTGGACAAGGTGCGCACCCTGGAGAAGGCCAACACAGAGTTGGAGCTGAAGATCAGGCAGTTCCTGGAGAGTAAGACCTCCCCCCATGCCCGCGACAACTCAGCCTTCGAAGTAACTATCGCAGACTTGCACGGAAAGGTATGACGTCACACGATCTACATCATAACTGAACTGGGTGTGATAAGGTATCATTTTTGCTTTGCAATGTCTTGGCAAATATTCTATGGTAGAATGCAATTTGACCATTTTATCATGTGTCAATGATTACTTCAAAGCATGCAGTGCTTTCTATCAATCTATCCTGCATTCATTAATGCAAAATGTGAATAATCCATTGTGCACTGCATATTTTATACATTATATGTGACCTTTTCATGTGATGACACGCTGTAGCTCTTTTAGATATATGCATAAAACAAGTCACTGCACCGGTTTGGTCCTAAGAGTGTGCGTTATGCATAATGCAATGTAAATCATGTTGCATTGCACTCTAGGCAACGTGTGAGTGATTGTGAAAGGTGCTATAGGAGTGTGAAGTACAGCTGACACTGTGGTCAGTAATGACTGTCACTTTGCAGTGTGAAGCAATTATATATAATTTAGTATGTGTCATTAGGGAAAGGTTGTGCCTGCTTTCTCACCCGCATCTTTCATTTTCCATTTCTTCATCAGATTCAGGATGTCACCACCGGCAACGCAGGCATCTATCTGGCCATCGACAATGCAAAACTGGCTTCAGATGACTTCAGAACCAAGTAAGCATCCCACCACAGGAGAGTGGTGGCAAATTCCCCAAACTTGGGATTTTTTTCCATGCCATAGTAGTCCTGACCTGTAGATCAATTCACTTCACAACATCCAACGCATAGACCTTTAAACACAGTATCTGTACGGAGTACTTGTAGATACAGAAATTTACAAGAATAATGTTCAAGTACAGTGTCACTGTACGCTTAAAAATATATAAATATTAAAAAAACATTTTCATGATTTTTCAAATATAACAGATCTATGAATCTGTAGCAGATCAGTATATCTGCTATTTTTGAATAGCCAAAGTATAAAATAATGGTTAAAGTGATTAATGACGGATGCTTTTAATGGGTTACATCTTCCTGGAGGGTTGAGCAGGCCTTGGTGTGTTGGAGGTTTGCTCTGATTGCTTATAGCTCCCTTTGACTTCTTTCTCTTATACCAGGTATGAGAATGAGCTGGCCATGCGTCAGTCAGTGGAGTCAGACATTGCTGGGCTGAAGAGGCTGCTGGACGAGCTGACCCTCGCCCGGTCAGACCTGGAGATGCAGATCGAGGGCCTGAGGGAGGAGCTCATCTTCCTCAAGAAAAACCACGAGGAGGTGGGTGCAGATAACAGGAACCCAAACCAAAGTGGTTGGGTCTCAATGGTTGTTTCATTGCAGTGTCAAAGAATGTCATGGGAATAGAAGTCTTTCACTTCTATTCTCTTTAGTGAGCTTGAAATGTCCACAACTGTATGTTATAGACAACCCATCACTCACCAAGCACTGTCCTGTTTTCCAATATAGGAGCTGGCAGCTCTGAGAACTCAGATGAGTGGTCAGATCAACGTTGAGGTGGACGCCTCTCCACAACAGGATCTGTCCCTGGTCATGGCTGAGATCAGAGAACAGTATGAGTCTGAGGCCGCCAAGAACCAGAAAAAGCTGGAGCAATGGCACCAGGCCAAGGTAAGAACTGGTGTCGGAAGCTGGGGAAAAATCCCATTATGAGGATGGTCGAGGGAATAGCCATAGATTTGCATCGTGCATAATCCAGAGTGGGTGGAGGAGCCCTGCAGTTATGCTGTTAGGCCTTGAGGAGATGTAACCATAAGAAAGTCATATTTTCTCAAGATTTTCGCCATGGTCTGGTTATACTGAATTCACTCATGTTTTCTCCACAGGTAGAAAATATCAATAAGGAGGTGGCTGTCCACACCGAGGTCCTCCAGACCTCCAAGTCAGAAGTGACTGAAATCCGTCGCACACTACAAGGCCTGGAGATTGAACTGCAGTCACAGCTCAGCATGGTTAGACCCAGACAATTCATTTTTTGGACAAGGTTTTTACTATAAGAGTACTCGTAATACTCCACTTTGTTAGATTCACTTTGAATATCATAAAGATAACCTTAGCAATAGAATTAATTTGCAAATCAAAGCTTTTTACTTACTAATCTGGTACAGTTACAGTAGTGCTTTCTTTGTTGAGAGTGAGACTGACAATGGGATAGCTGTAGGCACTAGCACTAATACAAGGAAGTGAAACAATGTCGAAAAGTGATTTGTCTTAGCTCTCTCGTATCTCTTAGCTCTCTTCCTGTTTTACTCTGCACCACCAGAAAGCGTCCATGGAGGGCACACTGGCAGAAACTGAAGGCCGCTACTCCATGCAGCTCCAAGGGCTCCAGAATCAGGTGAACAGCATGGAGGAACAGTTAGGGCACATCCGCAACGACATGGATCGCCAGGGACAAGAGTACAGAGAGCTGCTGGACCTCAAGACCAGGCTGGAGATGGAGATCGGAGAGTACAGGAGACTGATGGATGGAGAGGCCAGGTAAGGAAGGAGTGGTGGAGAGGGATGTAAGGGCAAAGGGAGAAAGGGAGGAGGAAAGGAAGAAAGAATCAAGAGAGATGGGTGATGAATGGAAGGTGGGATAGGAAGGGATGGAGGGAAAGGAGTGTTAAAATGACACGAAAGACAGTGTGGCATGCAGAGTGATTTTAGACGAGTGACACTGTCATCCGATGAAGCATAAACCAGGCTTAACTGTAAAGTCTGAGACCTGAAACTCTAAACACAAACCTATTCAGAATGTCCCAACATCTCAGTTCTGACAGAGATTAAAAAGCAGTGTTTTGACAACTTTATGACATTCTTTGAGTTGAATCACCCTGTCATAGGTTGCGTACAAATCTGACAGTATCCCCCCCCCCCCACCCCCTATTTCACAGCAGTGTCTCCAGTTCCAGCTCCAGCTCCACCACCAGAACCTCAAAGGTGGTCATCGTCACACAGGAAGTGGAGGACGGCAAGGTATTGTCCTCTTCCACCACCACCACCTCTACAGACTGAGCTGTGGCACACGGCACGGGGAGCATAACGGGGTGACACCCCCCCCCCCAGAGAGACGAGGAGAAGAAGTGCAATGACATCTGCATTCCACACTGTGAAAACCCATATGAAAGCAATAAAGAGGCTCTCAGTTTTTATGACATCACCCATCTTGTCCCCATCTTTGTCTTTGTCGATGATGACTCACATCGCATACCACAGTGACACACACACACACACACACACACACACACACACACACACACACACACACACACACACACACACACACACACACACACACACACACACACACACACACATACACACACACAGAAGGTTTCTGATGCCAATGAAGTATAAAGTTCAAGATATGATCTGTTTCAAGTTACTGTAATCAGAAAAGTATGCAGTAAATAATGGTGGACGGGCGGGGGCGGGGAGATATAAGTCACATGAGCTATAAGAACCGCAGGGGGTTATTTATTCTTAGCCTGGGATCCAGACTGATACGGAGCGAATCAGTCTGGATTCCAGGCTAATTTAGACTCAGGTTCTTTCCTGACTGAGTCAGTGATGCTCTAGGTTTACTTTATACCCACTGACTTTATTTTTTACATTAGTCCAGCAGTGTAGCCTGGCATGTTGGGTGACAATGATCATATTAGCTATGCTCTCACAATAGGCCTACTGTTAGAAACCAGTGCAGGAAGGTGGAGGAGGCGGAGAAGGAGGAGAATGACATGAATCTCAATCTCACATAACCAGATGAAGGTTAAGGTTGCAACATAATGGCATCAGTCCAACAGGGGAGTTTTATGGAGCCAAAGGTGTCATGGTTGATTTGTTTCACTGAATTATTCTCTCACGCTCATTTGCAGTAATTTGTTTCATACAGTAACAGCCCTGGGTTAACATAAATCAAATGTGCTAGCCACATTATTATTTTACTCATATATAGTAGCATATATAATTTAGACAGAGGAGTCACCTGTCCATGTCATGAACACCTCAGATATTTCTAGACCAGCTAGTAAAATCTAAACAGGTAAAGTACTGAAGTGACTAAACTCAATGGTACATCTGCAAAACTGAAGAAGACAGCGTAAATGTACGAGTGAAACTAGAAAAGTGTGCTTCTCGGAGCACAGGTCTCCACCAGGCCGGGTTGCTTACCCAGGGCCCACAAACTTTGGAAGGCAGTCATAGCCACTTGGAATATCTGAAGAATCTAACTTATACATCTTGATCTCATGACCCCGGAGATAATGTGTACCAGTTTGTGTGAGTTTTGGACAAAGTCTGTAGGAGTAGGAGAAAAAAGTGTGTTTTGAAGAAAACGCAAAATGCCAATCTGGCACATGTGTCCGGGGCCTACAGTATATGGAGAGTGAGAATTCAAGGAATCCAGTGACGCTGTTGTAGCGCCACCATGAGGCTGTTGTGAAAAATGTTGCCTACTGTGGAATGTGCAAAGTTTCACAGCAATCGGGAGCTGCTTTCATGATTTGTGGCATTTTATGCAAAACAGATACGTCTTACTCTTGATCACATGACTACAGAGATAAGGTGTACCGAATGGACCCTTCGCTAAACCCCACCCCAAGAGCGATTGTCCAATGCCAGCTTAGCAACCGTTGTTAGCCTGGCATAGGTCTGGCAAGCTTTCGTCACCTGCCATAGCTGTCAATGTTATATCGCCCACACACACACAATCATTTGCAACATAATGGCAAGAATAGGAATACCACGATAACGTATATGGTGACTATGAGCCACTTACCCAAACCCGTTGGAGGCTGCTTTTCCCAAGCTGAAATCTGCACTTAAACTGCAAGGCTTCATGGCTGTGTTGTTGAACACATACACAGCTTAACGTCGGGAAAGTTACACGACTCACTCGCCCAGGTGGTGTCAATAATAGGCTACTAATCACCGTAATCGTAACAAAATTCAGAATCACAGTGCTGCCTGTTTCGGATTCCGCACGTTAAAGTATATTAATTCATTTCTTCGTCTATTTATTAACTGCTACTGCAGTCCCTGCGGTACACTAAAACTCCTGTTACAGTCAAGGATCACCTTCAACCTGGTGTTTGCACTTTCTCCATTTACGGTCCGTACATCTAGATAAACATTCAGATTTTAAATATAAAGTGCTTACCCCATGGCCACGGATGTTACAATTATGCACGGGACTCTCAAAAGTACCCGTATATTCTGTATTGTTCAATGAAAAGCATTTTAATCCGATCAGTGGCCATTTTCTCATAATGTATTCGAGTGCAATACACCTACTAACCAATAGGGTCACTGCATTGAAAGCATATGGAGAAAATGGCCACTGATCAGATTAAAATGCTTTTTATTGAACAATACGGATGATACAGGTACTTCTGAGAGCCCGTATATACATGTAACATCCGTGGCCATGGGATAAGCATATATATTTGAAATATGAACGTTTATGTAGATGTACGGGCCATAAATGGAGAAAGTGCAAACGCCAGGTTGAAGTTCATCCATGACGGTCGTGACAGTCGACCGTCGTGTATCCATGGCTATTACGGTCACCAGAGATTTCGACCCAGGACAATTCGCCCAGCCGCGAATTTGAGTCAGCTCGACCCAAATTTACCGGGTCGAATTATCTGTGTAACCCCTAGAGGGTAGTAGAGTACAAGGTGACGGTGGTGAGGTCCTGAAGGTACAAGGTGACGGTGAGGTCCTGAGTATATTTAAGAGTAAATATTGTAAGCATGCTCCCCCAGTTGCATACTTTTTTGTAAAGAAGTTTTTTTGTAAACCTTCTTTTCTAAATGAAATAATAATGTATGCCTTACAGCTCCGCGGAGCTGCCGGCGGCGCCAGCTTTGGGAGTGTGCTGCGTTTGTGTAAC
Organism: Gymnoscopelus braueri; assembly: GCF_963280865.1. Taxonomy (NCBI): domain Eukaryota; kingdom Metazoa; phylum Chordata; class Actinopteri; order Myctophiformes; family Myctophidae; genus Gymnoscopelus; species Gymnoscopelus braueri. The sequence goes on from NC_137604.1 coordinate 37,906,999, forward strand.
GCAGTCCCCACCAATATTATTTACGATTCTGTGCCTATCGGTACATAACTCAGCAGGGCCGCTTCTCCCTACACGCACACTACGCAGGCTGCGTGGGGCCCCACCTACCCGCCAAGAGAAAAAAAAAAAAACCTTTTTTTTTTTTTTTTTAACGGACCCAATCCGCCCAGAACCGCGAAAAAAACGAACCCAACGAAAACGAAACCTCTGTAGTGGTGCGTGGTGCGCCGTGGTGTAGTGGTGAGGCCAAAATTGGTTCTGCCCGTTTCTCCTCAGTGGCTGGAGAAATTGATCTGAATTTGCTCACAGCCATTGACCATTACCATGTGCACCTAACAGCGAAGCCCGTTTTCCGATTACACAACATCTCAGCTGTTTATTAGCGTTTCTGTGTTCGCTGGCTCCCGGGTTGCCAGATCATGTGCGCATATCCTCCCACGGGTATGGTCTAGTATTTCAAAATAAATGAAAGGAAAAAAAATACATGTATTTATGTGTTTGTTTATTTCCAAATGTATTTATTTCCCTATTTATTTATTTATTTATGTATTTCCTCACCTATTTCTATATTTCTTCATAATGAGGGGGCGTGGCTTGACTGTTCAGGTATTAGCAATCAAACCCAGAGTGATCAAACCCACACTGTGATGAGATTTGAGTGTCCCTTTTCACAAAGACCGGAAGTGTTCAGTTGAAATTGTAAAATTGTATATTATTTTGGCAACTCTGCTTGTTGTGTTGCATGATATATGATAAAATGACAATGATAACAGCACATACGGTATGTAAAATATAATAAGTAAATACATATACACCTTTATCTACATAGAAAAGAGGAAGAATTCAACTTATTTCATTTACCTATTTAACCATTAATCATCATCATCATCATCATCTTCACCACAAACATACTGCAGTGGCTCAGGAGACAGAGGCCACCTTGGAAATGGAAGGTCCCCCCATTCTATCCCGGGAGAGCTAAATGCCATGGTGACAAAATAAAATATTGTCCGGGGGCTGCTGAAATAGCGATAAATCTGTGCCAAAATGCCCCTCACCCCGCTGATGAAGCAGTCACTTCTGGATTTGAACCCACGACCTTGGGAACATGTAGCGAGCTTCTTAACTTTTTCCAGTCACTAAAAAAAAGCCTGGGTTTCCGAGGCTACTATATGTCTACATGACATCAAAATGTGGATGAACAATAACTTTCTCACTCTTAACGAAAATAAAACTGAAATCATACTATTTGGCCATGAGACTATCCCACCCTGCAATATCCCTTATATCCGCCCATCTGCCAAAAACCTTGGTGTAACCCTTGATAGTGCATTCAAATTTACTCAATATATCAGCTCTGTGGTTAAAACTAGCTTTTTTCAGTTAAGGCTTCTGGCCAAGATTAAGCCTTATCTCCCTCGCCACCAACTGGAGATGGCTATCCATGCCTTCATTTCATCAAGACTAGATTACTGCAACTCTCTATATACCGGCATAGACCATACATCACTCAGACGCCTTCAACTCGTACAAAATGCTGCTGCCCGCCTTCTCACAGGTACAAGAAGACGCGAGCACATTACCCCTGTCCTTGCCTCTCTACACTGGCTCCCCGTAAATTTTAGAATTGATTTTAAGGTGTATTTATTCATATACAAATCATTAAACGGTCTGGCTCCATCCTACCTCTCCGCACTTGTGAAACCCTATGTCCCAGCTAGGGAATTGAGGTCTGCCGACAAATTTTTGCTGGAGGTTCCAACCCGAAAATTCAAAAAGACCAGGGGTGACCGCTCTTTCACGGCCACAGCCCCGCGACTCTGGAACAGCCTGCCCCTCCACATCCGATCCCCCCAATTGATCAGGGTTTTTAAGGCAAAACTCAAAACCCATCTTTTTTCCCTCGCTTTTAATAGCATTTAATTACATCTTTTGCTTTTATCTTTCCTAAATCATGTTTCTCCTTGCCTATTCATAATTATGTCTATGTACGTATTTAGCCTATTTGTAATGACTATTTATACATATTCTCCTCCACTCTTTTATGTTGTCTTTTAAAGTGTCTTTGTTGCTCTGAAATGTTTTGTGAACTTGCTCTGTTGCGTGCTATATAAATAAAGTTTGATTTGATTTGATTTGATTTAACACAGTGTGAGCCACCAATGCCATGCTTCTTGTTTCATCACACTTTTCCTTGTGCTAAGTGTTATTAAGGATGCTAGTCTTCAAAACATGCTTGGCAGTAAAGACTCGGCCACCTTTGGCAGGATTTGAACCCAGGACTTCGGAACATGAACGCTGCGAGCCACCATTCTCATCACATCTGACCCTCAACACTGGAGCACCCCAGGGATGCATGCTAAGCCCTCTCATCTGCTCCCTACACGCATGATTGACTGCACAGCCACACAAGACTCCAACACCATCAAGTATGCAGACGACACAACAGTGTCGGATTGTCAACAATGACAAGTCTACCTATAGAGATGAGAAGAACTCACTGGCACTCTGGTGCTGGGAAAACAACCTTGCCCTCAATGACAAGACCAAGGAGCTGATCGTGGACTTCAGGAGGCCGCAGAGAGATCATGAGAGATCATCGATGGATAAGGATAATTCCTTTAACAGGTCCGTTCATGAAAGTCCTTGCGGTCTTGTTTCCAATGAGGGCCTGTGAGCAATTTGGGGTTAAGAGTCTTGCTCAGGGACAAATTTAATTTCATCGACACATTTGCTGGCCTGGCCTGGAATCGTACCTGGGGCAGCCAGGGCCTCTGGCTCCCTAGGCAGGCTCACTAACCACTCAGCTATGGCCGCCCCTCATGGAGCTGGAGCTGCAGTGGAAAGGGTCAGTGAGGTCAAGTTCCTCGGTGTACACATCGAGGAGAAGCTACGTGAGGAGAAAGGCTCAGCAGTGACTGTACTGGCTTTGCCGCCTGAAGAAGTTCGGAGTAGGACCCTGCATCCTCAGGCTGTACTAAAACTGCTCAGTTGAAGGCGTTCTATCTGGTTTGGAAACTGTACTGCCCGAGAAAAGAAAAACCTACAGCGAGTGGTGCGTGCGGTCGGCAGAGTGCATAATGGGAGGCGAGCTTCCCATGCTCCAGGAACTGTACAAGAGGCGGTGCAGTCAAAGCCCAGCGCATCATCAAGGACAAGCACCACCACATCCACAAACTGTTCAAACCCCTACAACAACTGCGGCCAGGCAAGGATGCCTACCGCAGTATCAAGGGCAACACCACCAGGTTCATGAACAGCTTCCACCCGGCTACAACTGGCTTCCAAAGTTTGTGGTTTTTCAAGGGTTTTCAAGTTTAGACCAGTTTGGTTTAATTACTATAGAGATGCTGTGTACCGATTTGCGTGATGTTTGGACAAAATCTGTAGGAGCAATATCAATTTTTTTTTAGCAAAAATCTACCTCCTGGTGGCGCTATAACAGGCCGATCTGAAAAATTTGGGGCAGAAGTTCTGCTCTGGCATCCAGGGAGTGTGTGTGCACAGTTTCGCTGCCAACGGACGGACGGCCTGGCGGAGACAATCACACATTGAGGGGCCTCTACACAATGCAGAGCCAATTTCAACTCCACCCATAGGGGGCACCAGAAATTATGCAAATGTCACTGTTTGCAACCCCCCCCCCAAACACACACACACACCAAATGTGACAATGTAAGTCAACCAGAGTTAGATACTCCATACCATTTGCCCATAGTTGCCTTCACAAATTTGTGGGCAGAACCTTTTTCTTCCAAAAAACACCTTATAGCATGAAAGCAGCGTCCAATCATACCCTAAATGGAATTGCATGTTGAGCACTGTTTCCGAAACAATGGGTCAAGACCCATTTATGGGTTGCGGACCCATTTTTACGGGTCGCAAGTAAATATCAGTTTTTTAATATTCCTTTTTTTCAGCACGTCATGTCTGTGAGCTTGCACATCACTATTTTCACTGGTTTGGGTCCCGGGGAAAATGTCTCTTTTGGATCTCTTCGGGAACCACTGCTATAGAGCATACTTCAACTGCTGCACCTCATGACTGACCCTGGGTAGGCAACCAGGCCTGGCAGGGATGTGCGCACTTTTCTAGCTGTTAATTTGAACACTATTATTGAACACTTTCATCTGTAAGATGGTGCCATACAGAATACACTTGGAGAAAGAGCAAGAGAAAAGGCTGGCAAAAAATTGCCAGACTTTTTAACAGCAGTTAATTTTATTTCAGATTTTTACTCAAGTGGTAATCTAACGTGTCTGTGAGCTATCTGTTACTCAAGTGTGGCTTTCAGGTATATTTTTTTCCACCACTGCCTGTCAGTCCATTATATGCAGGCTCATAAAGGAGTTAACATCACACAGGTCTGATTTAAGTGAATGAACTTTATTGATTATTGATGATGTCATCAATTTAGTCTGAGATGTCATCGATTTAGTCTGAGACCTCATCCACATCCACGTCCACTGTCTGGCTGCTCTGGATTTAGTCTGAGACCTCATCCACATCCACGTCCACTGTCTGGCTGCTCTCCACCACCCTTCCATCAATAACAGTCTGTACCACGGTGATCGTCTTGGTAACCACTACAAAACAAAACAGAAAAACAACAACAAATGAGCATCTCAGAAATATAAATATAAATATGACTAATGTATATGTTAGAACGTTCTTGGGGAATATTCAGAGGGAAAGATGTGGCTTACCTTGCTTTGTGCTGTTGATGAGGGAGAAGAAGCAAAAAATGAAGTTAGTATTTATTTGTTTTTAATTTCACTTTCAAATTTTAACAAGATAATCAGCACTCACTGAGTTCTACTCCCTCACTCTCCATCAACTCCATCAACTCATTGTTCTTTTTCTTTCACATCTCTCTCTCTGTCTCTCTCTCGCTTTCTCTCTCTCACTTTCTCTTTCTATCTCTCTCCTCACCTTTCATCTTCTCCATCCAGCAGCCTCCTGTACTCTGCAATCTCCCTCTCCAGCCGTGTCTTGAGGTCCAGCAGCTGGTCGTAGTCCCGTTTGTTGTTGGAGATGTTGCCGTGGAGCTGGGACAGCTGCGTCTCCAGGCTGGTCACCATGGCCTGGAGCCCTGCCAGTTGGTTTGCGTAGCGTTCCTGTGTCTCCATCAGCGTCTCTTCCAGTGATCCTTTCTGTTGGTGGAGGGTGGATGATGGAGGGTGAGTGTGTTGTGATGGTTCACCTTTTGTTAAGCACTGTGCAACTTAATGAAAGTCAACTAAAACTATCAATCGATCAATCGTTCAATCGATCAATCGATCAATCGATCAATCGATCAATCGATCAATCGATCAATCGATCAATCGATTATTATCAAATCACAATGTGACTATTAGTTCACAAACTGAACTAAGCCACAATTAGTCTTTACTATTATTATCTAATAGCCTAATGGTTTAGTAGTAGAAGTTAGTAGTAGTGGTATAAAGTAAATAAAATGAATACATTATGACCTACACATTGTAATGGATAAATATTACTGAATACTGATACCAGTAATGGTTAGTGATATTACAAGCAGTAGGCTAGTTGCAGTAGGTAGAGTATAATGTTTTTCTCTTTATGGACATACCATGCTTAGGTGTGACTGCAGTTCAATCTGGAGCCTCTGGAGGGTGCTCTTCAACTCCTTCATCTCTGAGCGAGTCTCAACCAGAGTGGTAGAGCAGATGGTCACGTCCTTCTCCACTGCTGTAATCTGAAAATGCAAGAAAAGAACACCCACAATATATCAAATTGAATCCGTCCAAGAGTTGCATCACAGAGTTAAGTAAACAAATATATTTCAACATTTACAAAAATAATCTAAAGAAAGATGTTTTGGGAATGGGACAAAATATACTTAACATACCTTGGTCTGATACCAGGACTCCAGTTCCCTGCGGTTCTTGGCGATGGCTCCTTCGTAGTGCTCTCTAATCTCAGACATGGTCTGGTTCAGGTCCATAGAGGGACAGGCGTCCACCTCCACATTCACCTGGCCTTGCATCTGACTCCTCATCATGATCAGCTCCTGCAAGGGGCAAAAGGCAAAAACCCTGGTTTAAATTGTTGCTTATTGAAATTACCACTGCAAAAAACACTCAATGCAAGTTGCTGGTACAGGTGGAGAGTGTGTGTGTGTGTGTGTGTGTGTGTGTGTGTGTGTGTGTGTGTGTGTGTGTGTGTGTGTGTGTGTGTGTGTGTGTGTGTGTGTGTGTGTGTGTGCGCGTGCGTGTGCGCGCGCGTGTGTGTGTGTGTGTGTGTGTGCATGTGCATGTGTGCATGCGTGTGGCACCCAAGGGCAGCTATGACCTAATGGGGAAAAAAGAATAATATGTGGAAGTATGGAGGGGAGGAAGAGGGAAGAGAGACAATGTTGTTTTTGATATAAAATATTTTCCATTAAATTAATCCCCAGGGTGACATGAGCAGAGGTCAGCCAGAGGTTATCTCACATAAAGAGGCTGTAATATTACACTATGACAAATCCTGACATCCTGATCTGAAGGCCATTATTGCTCTGCCCATTGTGCTCCATACAAAGTAATTCATTTTGCTGTGTACCGTTTTTTTGTACTGGTGGAAAAAAGTGTCTGGCCAAATGCCTAAAATGTAAAAATGATAACATCCATATAGTGTACATGTGTTTTCCTGTAAAAGGTTAGCCATTCTCGTGTGAACAGGCCACACCTCTACATATTGACAAATTGTGACATCCTGTATCAATAAAAAACAATCTGGTGATCAATGTTGCTGCAATTACACTGAGTCTGATCTAAGACATAGGTGTGTCTATGAGTAAAAGGTAAGCACCCACACAAAGAAAGCACTTCAGTAAAGCCTGACAAATGGGGACATAGCTGTCATCCAATGAATACCTGCTCTGCTAGGTTTTAGGAAGATGGATGGCGTTTACCATGGAGCTATGAATCAAATACTAATCCTACACCATTATGTTGTAGACACAATACACATACTTTCACCATGCCCCATAGAAAACATGGGTGTGGTTCTGGGGGTCTGTATGTAGGAGTTGTCAGCAGAGGTGAGGGGGCATTTCTAACTCTTGGCTGGTGAATGTTGAATGAAGAGACTTGAATAAAAAACTTGTGCTTTACCTCTTGATGGTTCCTCTTGAGCATAATAAGCTCGTCTTTCAGGCCTTCATACTGGTTCTCCAGGTCCATACGGGCCAGGTTCATGTCATCCAGCACCTTCCTCAGCCCATTGATGTCTGCCTCCACAGCCATCCTCATGGCCATCTCATTCTCATACCTGGAGAACACGGGGAACACCACTCATCAGAGACGTGACACGATTCATTGGCTTTTTCATGACACTTCCAGAAGGGTTGAGAGGGCAAAGGTGAAGTGTCAAAGGTTGTGGTTCGTTGTTAAGATTAGAAGCTGACAGCTACGTATGATTTCACACCGATGCAGATGTGAAGTTCCACACAAGTGGCACATTGGGTTAAAGAGGCACTCGCTTATACTGTAGACACCAATGGGCCTCTATATCTTTACTCGCATATGAGTGACAATACACTTTGTAACACACGTGCATGTGTTTGCAAGTACACACACACGCCTCTAACAAACCCATACAATATACACCCACGACACGTGCCACGTCACTCACTTCATCTTGAAGTCATCAGCAGCCAGCTTGGCGTTGTCAATGTCCAGGATGGTTTTGGCATTGCTCCTAGAGGCCACATGGATCTGAGGAGAGAAGAAAGGCAAAGGATGAAGAATGTTTCAGTCATTGGTCAAGAATATAAGACCTCTGATTGTATGTACCACAAGTATCCTGTCCTTTCTGTGTCTCCTCTATGGTGTTAGAATAGGAGAGGCTAAAAAGCAGGGTTGACAAAATGTCATTGATTTCCCCCCTCCACTCCAGTCAGTGGTACAAGCCGCCCCATTCTGTGGCGAAAAATTCCCCGTTAAATCGGGATAATGGACCTGCGCCGCCCCAATAGGTTATTCTAGCACCTGCTCTACCCGTCACCATTATGCCGACGCCGTTATTTGCGCGTGGAGGTGGCTGCTATATCCCCCACATTGAAATTCTCAACCCACACATGGGTACGGCTTGGGGAGGGGGGATAGTGGATTCTAAAAGCACCCGCTGGTTTATAAAATCACCCGTCAAGTGCACACAGACACTACAATGGCTTTGTGCGTTGGACCATGAGCCATGTTGCCAGCCTTGGCGAGAAATAAGCAACTGCAGTCCGCTGGTCTATGAAAACAAAAAGAAGCTAACTATAAGGCCACATGAGCACTTCAAACTACTAACTAGAGCTTTCATATCCCCTAAATATTTCAGCCCGGCTCGACTAATAATTGACAAATTAGACCCAGCCTAGCCCGTCAGTCATTTTTCTAAAGAAGCCTTATTTCTCATTAAATCTTGGTAATTCGTTAACTCTTCCAACAGTCTATATTTTATTTAAAAAACAGCTTGGAGCAAATAGGGCTATATAAATATATACACTGCCCTATAACCATTTTAAAAATGATGATGGTATATGTTTCATAGAATAACCGTAATCATTTTTGCAATGGAGAAATCACATCCAATTATACCTTCTAGGCTACTGCCCGGCCCGCTGCCTGTGTGGTCTCATCTGAAGAAATAATCCAACAGGTGAAAAAGACATGAAGAAAGCTCAATAGTCTGAAGATGTCATATGGTTTAAACTTTAAAGGGGGCTCCCTCTGCTGCTGCGTCATGACAAGACAGCTGAGTGATTTGACCTATATTGCGTTGCGCTGCCCTGTTGATTAATTATTTGGCATCAGCTGTGCAAGAATATATAACTATTTTAAATGGCTTTCATATACTCTTGGGGATCTGACTAATATGACAAGTTGCTTATTGTGAACACAATAGCCTACGCTACAAATTAATTAATATGTGAATTTATTTGGATGTAAAAAAAACGTAGACCCGACTCAGCCGGTGCCGACGGGCCGGGTCGGGTCCCGTTGGGTTTGGGCTAAAATCTATAAGCACTTACATTTTTTATAAGATGATCGGATCATAGTGTGATTTACATTTTGGCTGCTGTCTCATTAAACCCATGCTGTGAATATTATATTATAGCCTATATTATATATATTAGCCTATATTATTATTATATTCCCCGCGTAAACGCTACGTTCATGACCCCCCAAAATAACCATATTTGAACTGGGGACCCCCCCATTTTGTTTGACTCGGTTCCACAGATAAATATTGTGAAAATAGCAGATCTACAAGCTCGCCAGGCGTTGGGTGCTCCATTGTGGTCTCGACCCACAGGTTGAGAACCACTGCATTAAAAGCTCCAAGCAAGTTACATGTCTAGTATGTTGTTGACCACGTAATGTAATATTTTTGGTTTAGTGTTAGGCTTCTCCGTGGCGCGCGCGCCTCATTGCATGCTGTCCAAAATAACAGATCTGTAAGCTATCGACAGACATGACGCAGCGCCGTTGATAGCTTGGATGTCTGTTATTTTGGGTAGGCGACGCACATACGCATCGCAGCAATGTGTCTGGGTTTGAGAGGCTTTGATTGATGTAAACTTAAAGTTTAGCTCTGTTCGGGATTACTGAACAAAGGTGGATGATGAAAGATAACGGGGACAATATGGATGTAAGTTAACTGCGTCACTTCAGAGGAAACTATGGAGCTACTACAGAGATGTTTACACACCCCTGGAATCCATTAGAATGATGGAAATAGAACAATACAGCCAACGTGAGTACATAGGCTATATACCTTTCCTAAAACGGTCCAATTTATTATACCCATGTGCTACTGTTTGTCTGTGTACCACGTAGGAGCGTTGTCGCAACATGATGTAATTAATTATTTGGGAGCAGCCTGTGTGTACCAATAGTACTGTAGGCTATACATATTTTAAATGGCTTTCATATACTATTCCGGATCTGACTAATATGACAAGCTTATTGTGAACACAATAGGCTACAAATTAATATAAAAATGTATTTGGATAAAATAAAATAAAAGAAGGAAAACAAGCCCAATGTGGCTTATAATAATCAGACCAGGCAACAGTGCAGACAGGTAGATAGGCTAGAGCATATATTGGATCGGGATGACGGCTAGCGCAGTCTTCTCTTAAAGGCAATGGCTTCTGGCATGGTGATTGGTTTTATCATTGTAACGCCCAAACCACACCTATGCATAATGTAACGGGTAGCTCAGGTGTTTGGCGGGTCACGGGGGTGCCATAGAATACCGAATTTTGCGGGGAAACGCCTCTTGCCTAGTCCGAAATCCCTAATTAGTGGTTTGTTCAAATGTCCCTGGGAATAGGGGTGTCCCAGCCACTCATGGTGGTATAGCTACATCTACAGGATGATTTTTCAGCTAGTTGATAGATGCACAGATGGAATGCAGCCTAGCCTTGTATGACAACTATGAGACAGGAACACATGAGCTCAGGGTGATAGATTTATTAAGTACTGACTGCAGCAGCAGCAGAATTAAAGTTTCACTGAGGAAATGTTTCAGGATTCAAACACTTGAAACACTCTTCCTCTTAACAAATAAGAAAGTGTGCAAAGTGCCCCTTTGGGCCTTTGCTTTTGGGCCTAGAAATCTTTTTTAAACATAACCTTTGGATTGTTATGGCTGGCAGCCTGTACCTTAAGGAAATTCGGAACAGGATAAAGAAGCATAACTGGTCTCTTCTCTTCCCACACTTCCTCTAGAAACAAACTGGTCAAACTACTGAGGAGTAGGATGTCTGAGCACTACATGGTCTCCAACAATGAAAAATGTTCCACTTAAGCACCTTGAAAATACAAAGTAAATAATTTGTGCCGGTTTATTACCACCCACCCATATACTACACACGCACACGCACACGCACACACACACACACACACACACACACACACACACACACACACACACACACACACACACACACACACACCTTGTTCTTCAGGTCATCGATGGTGACGAAGTAGGCTGAGTAGTCGTGGCTGATGACAGTCTTATTCTGGTACCACTCTCTGATCTGCTTGTCCAGCTTCTCGTTCTCCTTCTCCAGGGAGCGCACCTTCTCCAGGTAGGTGGCCAGGCGGTCATTCAGGTTAATCAGGGTGGCCTTCTCGTTGGCACCAGTGTGAAGGTCCAGGCCGTCGGTCAGGTTGAAGCCTCCTGTGGAGTAGGAGGACTGAGAGCTGAAATTAGAGGGCGCCTGGGCCGAGGAGATGCGGGTCCCACGTCCTCCCGCTCCCCCATACACACTGAGGGTACGCTGGCCATAGGATCTGCTGCTGAAAGACATGGTGAGAGGATCTCGGTGGGATCTAGAAGGATGGTAGGAGAGAGCAGGTAGCCTGTTAGATCAGCAGTGGAGAGCATCATGCTCGGGCACCCAGGTTATATACACCTTGTACGCACAAAAAAGTGGGTTGGGCTGGGGTGGAGGGGCGGAGGGTGGTGTGCTGTTGATGGATAGTGGAAGAATGTGGCCTCTGTCTGTCACACACACACACACACACACACACACACACACACACACACACACACACACACACACACACACACACACACACACACACACACACACACACACACACACACACACACACACGTGAGGTGTGGCACAGTAGATGGACAGGGGGGGGGTCTTTTACAGGTGCAACCTGTGCTTCAACATTTCACTGGTTTTCGAGGAACGGACATTCCCAGAATACCCCCTCCTCCCTCTTCATTGTGTTAATTGGAGGCTTTATTCAATGTTCCTTGGCATGGCAGCGTGTCTGGCTGGAAATGTGTGCACAACATAAAGTACACGGACACACACATGTACATACGAACCCCTTGCTCTCCAGCCCTCACACCTTAAACAGCTAAGAGCAGCGGGTCTGTAAAACATTCACTAAACTAATTGTTCACACCAGTGACAAAAATGACACATGCCAGATACAATTTCAGTTCACCTCATTGAAACTTCGGTTTAAGGGTAAGGTATTTCTAAAGATAGCCCAGGTTATTGGTATAACCATCAAATCCACATAGCCTTACTTCAAACTGTGGCCTTTAAATTTAATATTGTCTTAATTGTCTTCTTACAAATTACATTATTTGCATGTTTTACTCTACATAAGTTGTTTCAAGCAGGAGGCTTATCAGGGCAGTAACAAACAGACAAAAAGGGCTTTAGTTTTTGAGATACCCCTGCCGGAGGTAGGACCAAACACAACATTGTTTTCCCTCATCTATAATATATGAAATGGATTCTTGTATAAAAAATATTTTACCGCAAAAGTGGTGAAATTGATATATATTGTTATGCACCCCCAAACTAAAAATAAAGCCTGACCCCCATACTTGAAGCCAGGACATATCCCTCTACATTCTAGAAAAAACTGAATGTCCTAATGAAATCTACAGTATCCACACTGATAAATATAACTTATTTACTTCACAAGGATGGAAAAAATATGAGCATTCACTTGAGTAGTCTCTAAAATGTATGAGAGTTGATATCATTTCACATATTTGATTATAAGTTATACCACAGTATTTGGCTCCGCCTTTTCTATCTGCATCTTATTGCCTACATGGGTTTCTTCATAAACTGACAGATAAATCATTGCAAATATTTTGGAATATGACAAGATGAGAAGGACCTTGTTGTCAAATCAAGTAGCTAATTAGCTGGCTGGAGAGTGACCTAGCTTAATGTTCCATTTAGTGTAACAGAGCCTGTCCAGTTGCCTACAATGACAATAGCAGCATCCTGACTCTGTTTCACCAGAATGGAACCTTATTGGAGCCTTATTTGGTATCACTGGTAACATTACAAATTCTTTTTTTCTTTTTTTTTTTACATTTTACCAGAATGGAGTATGATGTACAAACATTGGATCCAAATATTTGTATCATCTGTGGTAAGCATTTAGAAAAAGGAAAGAAACTAGATCCACTACAACAAAATATAGCAGGTGCCAGATGAAAAATAGAAGCAGAACAGTAGGCATATCTGTAGATGGAGACAGGGTTTCATGAACATCATCATCTCTCTGTTGAGCAACGTTTGCATTGATTGAAGGTATTCTGTTGTGGGATTCTTTTTACATATGGATCTTGTTTCTTTCTTTTTTCTAAATGTTTACCACATGATATAAAGATTTTGATCCAATGTTTGTACATCACACTCCATTCATTCTGTTAAAATGTAAAAGTAACCACATTGTTACCAGTGATACCAATTAAGGCTCTGTTCCAATCTGGTGAAACAGAGTCAGGATGCTATTGTCAATGTAGGCAACTGGAAAGGCTCAATGGAACATTAAGCTAGGTCACGCTCCAGCTAGCTAATTGATTTGACAGCAAGGTCCCTCTCATCTTGTCACATACCACACCTTTCCAACAAGCCCTCATATGTATTGCTATGACAATCCAGAGCCACTACAAAGTAAAGACAACATTCTACATAGATTTACATTTCCGCCTATTGTAGGTATGTGTTCAAATTCATTTTTTCTGGAATGTAACATAACTCATGTAGATGTGAATCTACATGAGTTTACATACCTCAACCCCCAGACGGCCAGGCTTTATTTTTAGTTTGGGGGTGTATAACATATGTGTATATCAATGTCACCACTTTTGCAGTAAAATATTTTTATACAAGAATCCATTTCATGTATGGAAGACCTTGAGATGTGAAAAAACAATGTTGTGTTTGATCCTACAGTATGTCCGGTAGGGGTATCTCAAATCTTTGGGGCCATTGTCTAGCCTTTATTTCCTTGCATTATAATGTAGGCACTAATTTAACATTCTGCTGTTTTGATATTATGTTAGTAAATCCCATCTGAAATGTACAGGTTAAGCGACACGTATGTGTTAGGTAAAATAAGAATAACTAGAAAAAGTGCTCCTCGGAGCACAGGTCTCCGCCAGGTCAGGTAGGTTATTGTGGGCCAACAATGTTCGGAATTCGCCAATCAGGATGGAATATGAAAAATCGGACAGAACCATCTTGATCACTTGACTATAGAGATAATGGGTACCGATTTGCATGATGATTGGACAACATTTGTAGGAGTAATACAAAAAAGAAAAGTGTTGAAAAAATCGGCCTCCTGGTGGCGCTATAATAGGGCAATGTTAAAGGGTGGCATTTGTTCTTCAACATAGTGCGAATGTGCGTGCAAAGTGTCACCTCAATCGGACGCTGCGTTCATGATTTGTGGCATTTTGTTCAAAACAGGCCACTTCTGCAAACTTTAGATGTCAATGTTAGCCAATCAAGATGAAATATGAAAAATCAAACAGTTCCATCTTGATCACATGACTATAGAGATCATTTGTACCGATTTGTGATAAAATCTGAAGGCTTAATATCCAAAAATGTGTTTTTACATAAGTGGACATAAGTGGGTGGCGCTATAAAAGGCAAATGTGAAAAATGCAGGGCAGATGTGTTTCCTTGGCCTCTAGGGAGTATGCGTGCAAAGTTTCATGCAGTTATAGTTAAAAACACAAATCAGCCTTTTATAGCGCCACCATGAGGCTGATTTGAAAAATGTCAAGTGCCATTTGTTCCTCGGCGTAGTGGGAATGTGTTTGTGAAATTTCACGGAAATCGCAAGCCGCGTTCATGATTTGAGGCATTTTGTTCAAAACGGACCAATCCTGCAAATTTTGGAAGCCAACCTTAGCCAATGAGGATGGAATATGGGAAATTGGACAGATCCGTGTTGATCACATGACTATAGAGATACTGTGTACCGATTTGCATGACGTTTGGATAAAATCTGTAGGAGTAATATAAAAAATCACACCCAGTGTGAAGTGGGCGGTGTGGTCATCACAGTGGTCATCACAGTGATGGAAGCTCACTTAAAAGAAAATTGTTTTTTTGAAGTAAATAGTCCTATTTATAGGTTATTGATTTCATCATGTGTCTCGCTAGCCAATCACAGTGCTGAATAGAGTCAGCCAATAGAGTCAGCCAATCACAGTACAGCTAGGGGTGTACTAATGCTAGGGGTGTACTAATTATGAGCCAATCACAGTACAGCGAAGGGTGTACTAATGAGGTGTCCCAACCCCACTTTTTTTTGGGCGGCTACACCGCCCAAAAAATGGGTTTTGCACAAATCGGCCTCCAGGTGGCCCTATAACAGGCCCATGTGAAAAAATTGAGGCAGAGGTTCTGAATTGGCGTCCAGGGAGTGTGTGTGCACAGTTTGGCAGCGACCGGGCCAACGGTGCCGGAGATTAGCTGATAACACACGGACAGGACACACACACACACACACACACGGACGGACGGAAGGACGGACGGACGGACAGGGGGTAAAACATACTCTCTCGCCATGCCTTTCGGCCTGGCGGAGACAATAACTACAAAAGTTGCTCCTCAGCCAGGTCGGGTTGCCTAACCAGGGCCCACAATCTTTGGAAGGCAGTCATATCCACTTGGAATTGGATCTGAAAATAATAAATACAAATCTAATCTATAATAATTTGTACCAGTTTGTGTGAGTTTTGGACAAATTTGTAGGAGTAGTAGCAACAAAAAAAACATCTAGGCATCTAAGCATAGTCAACTTAAAATATTATGATGCTGAGGGGAAAATAACTCAAAACTAATATATTAACAGATTGAAATAATCAAGCAGAATATATGACACCTTTATACACTGTCATAGTTGAATTAACACTCAGGTTTTTTACTGTGTACCGTCTCACCATGTTTCTTCAAAATAAAATATAAGTGGAAGAGCGGAATACTCATTCATTATGTTATTATTAGCCAAAGTGTCAGAAACAATTTAAATGAATGAATGAATAATAAATTATTTAAAGTTTAAATAATTAGTGAGAATCCCAAGACATCAAGTTGGCAGCAGGTGCTGGTTCTCTTTATACTTAATGTTCCATGTCGGGTAAAATAAGCGACAGGTTGAAGTGTTGTTTTATCAGAAAGCATCTCAATCCCTTAAACTATGTTGTCTGACAGGGTCCTGGCCTCTAATCCTTTCACCATCATCTCCTCAACGCCGTCAGCAGTAATACTTTACTGATAAGCAGGGTGAGGTCTGACTTAACTGAATGATGGAAAGATTGTGGTTTAGAGAATGTTGTAGGGTGAGATTGTAACATGTAGTGTGTCAGATACAACATGGAACATTTCAAAGTGATTGATGGTGAGGATAGATAACTATTTATGACAGAGATGTGAGAGATGCTCTTGTCTTTTTACGAAGCCATTCCAATCACTATGAGCACTGAAGCTGAAATTGCTTTAAAGGTTCATTAAAATCCTACCAAGAGCATTGGAGTGCAGATGTGGCATGCAATGTCATTTAGCAGATTTTAAGGGTGTCTGTCATTTTTGTTCATGTGACCTTTACATTTAAGTGCACAAAAAGTAGTTATTCCTGCTTGCTTTTAAGTTCTTAAAACCTTTTCTTAGCTCATCCCCTTTTCTTTCAATACACTGGCCTGTCCTCCTTACATGATCCTTCCAGGCATGTTACAGTACATGGCCACTTTGGCTTAGCCTGGTAAACCCTCCCTCCGGAAATCTCATTTCCATTTGATTTCAGAAATCAAATGGAAATGAGATTTCCGGAGGGAGGGTTTACCAGGCTAACTTTGGCTCTGACCCTTGTACTATTTACACTGAGTTACTTGTCTGTCTATGTTTAATATAATCCAGTCACCATAGATACTGTAGTAGCGTAGGCAAACATTTACAAGTATACTTGCTCTAGATATGAAGAAATGTTAACCTAAAAAGCATGTCCTTCTTTTTCAGTCAGGGACATCCTGATTAATGTGGTATGTGGATTGCTAATGCTTAATAGGGCAAAAGAGTTTCTAACTTAAAATAGAACATTTGTCAGGGGCTAATCAGATGTATAGCATTGGTGAAAAGAACACAATATGTAACTATTTAATGAATTAAAACAAAATTGCTCCAAACAGATGTGGTGCGGTGTGGTACTGTACAGTAGGTGGACTGAAGGACAGAAACCTCCCTCTGATAGGTACAGACTGTACCTTATACTGTACTGTACAGTATAACCTGAGATTCAACATTTCAGTGGTTCTGGAGGAAAGGACATTCCTAGACTACCCCTCCTCCATCTTCAGAACAAATGGGTGAAAGTGGGTGACATGGGAAATGGAAGCACAAACATAAAATACACATTAAAGGCCCTTACACACCAGGGATGAATAAACAATACAAAATAATTGCCTTTATTTGTGGTGTAAAATCTACCTCGTTCCAAATAAAAATGGAATCCTGTGGATCTTGGGATGCTTAGGGGAACAGCGTGGCTCCCATGCGGATCTTGGACTTCATGTGGCCAGCACAAGACACGCACGCACGCACGCACGCACGCACACGCACACACACACACACACACACACACACACACACACACACACACACACACACACACACACACACACACACACACACACACACACACACACACACACACATTTCAGATGTAGATGCGGTGAGGTGTGGCACAGGATGGACAGGGTGGGGGGGGGATCTCTTACAGGTGCAACCGGTGCTTCAACATTTCACTGGTTCTCAGGACCGGACATTCCCAGACACACTAGGTTTCATGAATTTAAAGACAGATAGATGTTCTGGCTAAAGGGATAGTTCACCCAACAAATTACTTTTATTCTATCGGTTAGTCACCCCATGAAGACTTGAATCTTTTTATGTTTGTCGCATTCCACAAAGGAGACTCTTTGTGTCTCCTACCGGAACCGTTGCCGGTCATCAAATTATTGGCTTAGGAATGCGACAAAAACATTTCATTTTGGGGGTGAACTATCCCTTTAAGCATATTATTAACAGTGCTCGACAAGTTGATCAATGCCCTTTGCAATCTATTTTGTTTGATCAACGTCAATGCTCATAAACAAGATTATTGGTTCTCCAACATCTCAATGTCACTAAAAACAAAGCTACAAAGTCAGAGCCTGCCAAAACAAACTGATACGACTACTTCTCGGCCTTAAGCCCATGACCCACCTAATTCCAACATACTTTTCTAGTTTGGGATGGCTCAGGGTAGAAGACAGGGTTAAGCAAATAAAAATGGGATTGTATTTAAGATAGTCAAAGGACAGTGCCCTCAATACCCTCATACCTGACTAATTACTTCTCTAAAGTGAGTGACACCCACAGCCACAACACTAGAGGGAGCGACCATGATCTGGTACTACCCAAATTTAGAACAAATATGGGGAAATTCTCATTCTACTACTCTGCCACCAAAATGTGGAATGCCCTGACACCATCCATTAAAAGATGTGAATCACTGGTTTCTTTCAAAATTGGCCTGAAAAAACATCTATCAGGAGACTACAAGTTTTTCCCTTTTCTCCTTTGTACATATTATAGTGTTTTGTTTTTGTTGATGACATGTATTATTGTGTTAATTTGTATGCTATGTTGATACATTGAATACATAGGAGGACCACAATGGAAACAAGTCCCCAGGACTTTTTTTCAATCAATCAATCAATTGGTTGAGCAGTTTCGTTCTACTAGTCAAACAGGAGAGGTTGACTCTTTTCTCCCTCTTTCAGCAGGAACTAAGGAAGTTTCTGCAAACAGAAATGTCACTGCGTAATGCATTTCAATAGATGGCTTTTCATCAATTCCTGACCACACCTACAGGCCCCTCCCTTGCCATGCCTCTCACATTCACTCCCTCAGTACTAAGGCTAGTTCAAACATAATATGCTGTGAGCTTACAGATCGGCTATTTTTGCCATTCGTTGTGTGATGTAGTATATATGGCTGAAGTAGTTAAGGGTACTTAACCAAGTTTTGTCAGTCAATCCTTTTAACATGTGTAGAAAAAAGAAAGAACAAAGAAAACAAAGACTGAGGAATTACAGATGTAATACAATACACGTTTTCAACAATTAAGTTGCCAAACCCACTGTACAACAGGGGGTTATATGCACGCAAGATGATGTGCACATTACTACAGTATGTGTACAGGGCTATTTTTATTATTGTTAGCCTCATAGCATAATTGCCTAAGTAATTCCTTGGCCAAATTTACATTACTGCCTAACTCTACTCTCCTAACACTGCTGCTTCATTGTGCCTTAGTGCCTATGTCCTCAGCCTATCAGAATACTTGTTACATTCCAAAAATGACGTAGGCAATTATGCTATGAGGCTAAGTTTTTGACTTAGGCAGACATTATTTTGAATCTATAGCATTAGGCTGAGAACATATAGGCAATAAGGCAGGATGAATCAGCAGTGTTAGGGGAGTAGAGTTGAGTTAGGCAGATATAAATAAAGGCAGATAAACATGACGTAGGCAAAATGAAACGTCAAAAAGTTTATTTTTTGCCTAAGTGAATTTTTCATTTCTTCTTTCCTGAAAACCTTCAAAATATGACTTCGGAATTAGGAATTATACTACGAGACTAACATTATATAGGTACAGTACAACAACATGTTTCAATGAGTGTTTATTGTGCACATATGTGGATCAATGTTTGTATGTCCTATGGGAGTTGGAATTTATAATGGGAGTGGACAGGGAAAGGAAATTGTCTGCCTGCTAATTGACTGCGACCGCAGTGGCACATACGTGTGATTGTGCAATTGTTTGTAACAATTTGGCACACAGTATAGTATTATCAAATTAGAAAGTCCTCATTCCTCAGATTTCTGTTTTGATTATTTCTGCATTAGTTGTAGGGCATTCATTGTGATGTCCTAAACTAAAGATTACTCATAAAAGCGATATTGTGGGATATTTTCACATAAAAAGCATTTCAGTCAGGTAACTCACGAATAGATTGAGACCAATAATAGCTTTATTTATAAACATTTAATTTATAAAATGTAAATACAAGTGTGAATATAATATTTGATCTTGGCGTTCAGGCTATACATGACTCCCTGCTCATTAGCAGACAACTATGTAAGAGCAGGGAGATATGTATAACAAACCCCCCCCAGGGGAAACAGAACTCTTAGGGAAAGCAGAGCCTACTGGTGTGCTGGGGTGGTGGTGGGAGCAAACAAAGCACATATTTACAACATCAGTGGCAACACTGACAACAGAGGAAGTGCAATGAATCAGGTGAGCTTAAGTAGACTGCCAATAGGCTCTATGCACAGCAGCCATATTGGAAAGAAATTGGGCCTCTTCTTACTTCCTGCACAGGTGTTACCAATGATACTAATGAAGGCTCTGTTCCATTCTGGTCAGGGATATTGTGCATGTTGGCTCACTAGAAACACTCCATTTTGGTCCCCAAATGGCCCCTTATGGTGGGTGTGTAACTCTGAGAGTGAAAAATTTGTACACTCTCAGAGTTGTGGGGGTCCTTGAAAATAAGACAACCACTATGCCACACTAAATGGAACAGAGCCTTAATTAGTATCATTGGTAACACCTGTGAAGGAAGTAAGGAAGGGACCCAATTCATTCCCAATATGGCTGCTGTGCATAGAGTCAATTGATCAGCTGCTTGACACGTCACATACAGCACATCTCCCAGAGCTGCACATGCGTGTAAACCGAGTGTATCTGCCTGAACTAGTCTCGCAAGCTACGCATCATTTGTGCGATTTAAGGTGAAATTACCTTTGCACACCAGCACCACTGAACTGCAGAAGAGTCACTTATATTTAGAGCAGACACTGAGATCCAATGGTTATTTATGTAACTTACACAAATTTATTTATACATAACTTTAAAATGTATTTATGTAAAAAGTTATTTATGTAACTTACATAAATAACCTTAAAATGTACTTAGAACAGTATAACAGTTTTACAAACAAACCAGACCTTGGACCTCTGGCATGAGATTTTACAGGCTATGGGTCTGTGTTTTGGGGATTTCCCCCCCCAGTATTTCTATGAATAGATCTGACCTTTTTTGGAGGGATAATTTATTTCAAGACCTACTGTAGGCTATTTAGTTTTTGAAATGCTACATTTTATGAAGTGGTAAAGACATTGATATTTGAAGATATTTATGTGAAAGAGATTAGAGGGTCCTGGCGGAAATGTAAAAACAAACACACGCACGCACGCACGTGCACACACACACACACACACACACACACACACACACACACACACACACACACACACACACACACACACACACACACACACACACACACACACACACACACACACACACACACACACACACACTAATAATAATAATAATAATAATAATAATCTATTTATCTGTCAGGACGAGACGGGTGCTATGGGTTTGTAATTAAACAAAATATCAAAATATCTGGGGCACTTGGTTGATTGATTGAATACTTTATTAGTAGTTTGCAAAAAAAAAGCACAGGAAAGTACAGTTCAATACAAGGTCTGCTAAGAGGATTAGCAAGCTAACATGTTGTCAAGAAAGTAGGCCTATGTGAAGACCACGTTCACTCCTCTCTATACTGCCCCCTTGTGTACCAAGTTTAAAAAGGTTGCCTCGACTTTGTTATGTAATGCAGGAGTCAACACTTTACAGGCTTTGTTGAGACATCTGTGGTACAGGTTTATTTGTTGACTGAATGATTCTCAGAATGCCATTGTCATGCTGCTGTTGAATTCTATTTTTAGTGTTGTGCGATACCAGCCCTGTGAGACATTGGTGGAGACAATAATTTTAATGTTTGTGTACCTGTTTTTGTTTTGTTGTAGGCTTGTACTTTTACTTTACTGTATGTTTTTATAATGGACCAAGAGTAGGCTATGTAATAAAGTTCCCTCTGCTATATCCCTTTAACTAAAGTCATTTAAATCTCGAAAGTATCGTCATGCATTATTCATTTGAGCACATTTAATACAAGGTTGCGACATATAGTACATAACACACCTTATGGTCAATGAATGATAAATGGTGCATTTCTATAGCACCTTTCTCAAAAGCTCTTTACAATGAGTATTACTGTACATTTACCCGTTCACACACCCTTTCACACACATATTCACACACCAACGGCAGAGAATACCATGCAACAAGACACCACCCTTCTAATCTGGAGCATGCGTTCAGTGTCTTGCTCATGCACACTTCGACACTCAGTCAAGAGGAGACAGGGACTGAACCAGGAACCTTCCGATTTTACCTCCTGACACTGCCGCCCCAATGGCCCTCTTTATTTCTCCTTTCTTGTTTGCCCCCACACACACATTATACAAGTATTTTGTAGTTATTGTGTTGATTTTGTGTTTTTAATGCCTCCACTGGCAACAGCTGTGGCCAGAGGCATTATGTTTCTGGGTTGTCCATCCATCTGTACGAGTGTATGTACGTCTGTCCGTCTGTCCGTCCGTACATCCAAATAGACGGACGTGAGGGAATATCATGACTTCATTTGTTAAGAATGTCAAGAATTAACTGATGATTAGAAGTAGGTGGTCAAAGGTCACTGTGACCTCTGTCCCATTCTTGTGAACATGATATCTCTGCCTTGAGGGAATTTCATGACATTTGGCACAAATTTCAGACTCAAGGATGAACTGATTAGGTGGTCAATTAAAATTCCAAATTTGATATGTCATAACTCCTATACAGTGAGTCCCATTTACATGAAAAGTTCTACAGACATTGTCAGTATACAAATTATTTCAATCCAGAACTCCTGAAGTCCATCCAGCAGAGGGTTAGGCTTTGCAAACATTTTCTCCATTTTAAATGATAGGTTGTGATATTGTAGTTTTGAAGATACTGACCAACTAGAAAATCATTTTGATTGTACGACCCACGGTTCAAGAGTTCTAGGCCAAAGCCCTAGATCCTCAGGCAGGGCGTTCCAAGCCTATAGGTGCCAGCCAGGTCCACAAAAGCCAGGCAGGTGATAAGGCAAGTTTTGGGGTAAATTTAGAGAGACAGCAAATTTAGAAGGCTTTTTCTGAGGATCTAGGCTGCGCTCAGGCTTATATGGTACCAGCATATCTAAAATGAAACTGGGAGTCTGGCCTTGCCAGGCATTACAAGTAATCACTAAAATCTTAAAATCATTTCTGAAACTTACTGGCAGCCAATGGGGAGAAGCCAGAAGTATGCACTGTACATAAATATAAAAATATGAGTATGTTTATAATGTATCATAGACATGGGCTTCAAAGAAAGTGTTAAAATGTTTTCTCATTTTATTGTATCTTTTTAAAAGCCTCCTGTTGAGAAGTGTTATAATTATAATGAATGTTATAATCACTAGCACAATGAATCTTGTGCTGTACATAATTGTATATTCTTAAAATCTGTAAACTAAATAAACTGTACAATGTGCTTAACACAAAATGAACACCTCAAGGGAAATGAAAAGGTAGCTTTTACTACACAAAGCCTACTGTAATGTATCATCACAGTGTACCCACACACTGACACTATCCATCTTCTCCATGTTAGCACTAGAGGGTGCACAGGTACCATTGGAACTAATCTTTAGAAGTCTGTAGTACAGAGGGGTGTGGCACAGTGGTGGCAGAGGGAAAAGACAACGCCCAACACACAGCAGCTGAAAGACTACTGCCATGCATTAGATGGCATGGCATAATGACAATGTGACACGTGGATAAATGTGTACTAAAACCATACACTTCAATCAACGCATGAAAGTCACTGGAACAGCCTCATTTATGCTTTGGTCAATCTGGGTTAAAAAAAATGGGGGGAAAAGAGAGGGGGAGTATTTTCAGTTGAACAAAGTGTTGACAAGAGTTTTTTTCCCTTCCCTGCAATAGCTAATTTGACCTTCAATAGTCATGCATCAAAGCGTCCTTAAAGGCGTATTTCCCTTTAAAACACTTCTGAGGTCATTTTAATGACTCTTTTGTGTACCCCAGACAGTTGCTTGATTCAATATTTAGATATTTTATATTCCTTTTATCAGACACGTCCCCTCCTACATAAACCCATTGAACTTCAAACTCCATTTGAACCATTTTAGACTCATTGAAAACACACTGGCTCTGGTGACTGATATAGAGTAGGCTAACTCCTGCTACCCCTGGGTCACAGTTATTTTTTGTATTGGAAATCCCATAGGCAAATCTTTATTTGCCTATGGGATTTGGAACTGTGTTCCAAAAATAAAGATATAAATGAGTTACATTTGATGACGTCTGATTACCTTTCACTGTCAGTTGATGCTTTATATCCATATGAGCAAAATTGCCGTGGTGATTTATTTATTTTTGGAACACAGTTCTTTGACACAATCTAAGATTTGCCTATGGGATTTCTAATACAAAATTACTCTGTGACCCACGGGGATAGCGGCCTCTAGTGGCAGTGATGTCACACTTCGGTCCTATAGTACTTCATTATTATCAGTTACTCTGGCTAGGAGTGTCAGCTAAATGACTCCAATATACACTAAAGGGAAGGGCATTCTACAGTACATGCGGAGAAGTACAGCCCATTACACTGAAAACTAGGGTCTCACAAAACTCGGTTATGTAATCATGTTATATGAAGTCACATAAAGTAGGCTTACATAAGCCTCAATAAAGTGGCAACAATTTAGATTTTTGTTCATGAAACAGGTCCTTAGGGCCCTAACTTGGGTGCCGCCCTACCCCTTAACCCTAAACTTCTTTGCCATTTTTCAAATAGTTCAAGTAGCCAATCTACAAGTTCACAACGTGTCGATAGAGCTAGTTGAATTATTTTAAAATGTTTTAAAAGATGGCTAATAAGTTTAGGGATAAGGGGTAAGGCGGCACCCAAAATAGGGCCCTTTAGTATTTTATCCCTGCAAGGACTGAATTACTAGGGCCCCAGAAAAAAAAAAAAAAAAAAAAAGAAATGGGTATTTTTTAAAGAAAAAAAAGGGAATCTTTTTCCCCAGGGCCCAGAATTTGGTGCTACGCCCCTGCATACAAAGGGCATTACAGAACATTTTTAATATCTCTGTACATAACGGATCTTTTAAAATAAAAAAAACTATGATTTCTAAGGGAGAAAAAGTAAAACCTATATCCTGAACCTGTTAACACTAACACACATTCCATTAAAATGAAGTGAAAGACGGCTATTGACACAGCACACTTATTTACTCAAGCAGAATAGATTCTGTTACAGGATATGGAGACACAGTCTTGTATAGTATCAGCTGACAATGTAGTGCATATAATGACATGCAAACAGTAGCTCTGTAAAATTCCAAAAGGTGAATGTTTAACAACGTTTAACTTTCTCCACAGACACTGAAACAATACACTCTTCACAGGAACTCATGTAACATTGCATGCGTGCGTGGTGTGCATGTCTCTGTGCTGTACAGAACCATTTCACTGGGTCACATAGCCTCCCAAAGTCATAAGGTATTAATTGCTAAAGTTATGTTATGAATATTTGTAAATGTGATCATTCAGGGCATTTTCACATTTTTGTGTTTTTACTGTAGCACCTGATTATAGACCCAAAGTCTTTACGAATCATGGTTTTTACCCTGCTAGACGTGGGCCTCTGAGGATGGCAATGTCAATATGTCCGTCCTTGTGTCTCTCCAAAAGTTTGTTCCAAGGTTTATTGCCAGTAAGAAGACAGATTCCTTTCTTCTTTGAGCCATGTGAATGGAAAACGCCTCTCTATTGCATGCACACTACTGGCTAGGGTCCAAAACCCATATCTTAGGAGTGCAACACACTCGCACATGCATACGCACACATGCGCGCCACAGATGTGCGCACACACACACACACACACACACACACACACACACACACACACACACACACACACACACACACACACACACACACACACACACACACACACACACACACACACACGCAAGTATTGCAAAACATTGATAGAGGGGTGTGGTACATTAAAAGGAGTCTGTATTACCCCATGTAGATCTACAGATGTAGCTGTTGTGTGAGATAATACAGTTTAAGTCAATATTTGAATACACACCTTTCTTCCAGTGTCCTGACATGACCATTGAAGGAGTAACGAACGGTACACTGACTTGTGTCAAGTCTCAAATGTCTCAGTTAATGAGAAAACGGCACAGTCGGGTGGACATTCGGTTCCTCTTAACAAAGTTCCATAAATGCTGACCACTGTAATTTTCACCATTCATGAAGTACAATTTATGAGTGGCAGTTGTGGCACAGGATCCGGTTCGATCCGGTTCAATGGGGCTTCATGTCGAAGTATCCTTGAGCAAGACACTGATCTGCTCCTGATGGCATTGGTACCTCTCATGGTTTCCTCTACGGTCGGTGTGTGAATGTGTGTGTGAGTGAAAACACTTTGAATAAAGGCGCTATAGAAATTCAGACCACTTATAGAAATGCAGACCATTTACCATGAGGGA
Organism: Gymnoscopelus braueri; assembly: GCF_963280865.1. Classification (NCBI taxonomy): domain Eukaryota; kingdom Metazoa; phylum Chordata; class Actinopteri; order Myctophiformes; family Myctophidae; genus Gymnoscopelus; species Gymnoscopelus braueri. The sequence goes on from NC_137604.1 coordinate 37,933,369, forward strand.
TTGCACGCGCTGCAGTCAACAGTGTTATAAGCAGCCTACTGACAAACCTGCACACACCTGGATAATAGAAGCACTGTTTAGCCTGGTATACAGAAACCTGGTTGCTCAACAACACTTCAGTCTTTCCTAACAGGAAGTGACCAATGTGTTGACAGGTATGGGAAAGTCACTCAACTCTCACGCCCACTGACTGCTGGAGGCTGATGTCAGGGAAGCAGCATCTGATTCTGTCTGTGTTCAGGTGTAGGAATCCAGCACTTCCAGATTTCAAACAATAGACTACACTCACACCCATCACCCATCATTAATTTGTCATGGTTGCTATGGTTCAAACAAAAGGTGGTATATGTTGATTCTGTGTGGGTCTATATGGTGACTTATAAATGACAGGTCTAAACCGAAACATAGTGAGTGGACCACTCTGGCCTCTCCTCCTCGATCCCCACCCCTTCACACCCTGTGTGTTAGAGAGAACAACATGTCTCTTCATGGCATGCTGTAAAATAACAACAAGAAGAGCCAGATGATAACATCATGAATAAAGTATTTGGCCATGACCACATTGTCTTTCATTGTGTGGGTACGCAACTCTCTGTCATGTTTGTTTTAATGTTGAATGATGAGTCACTCAAACGGTCATGTACGGTAATCTTTGGTTTCACTGGCATGGACATTTTGTCTTTCACTGTATTCAGGGCGTCATGGCGACGTGTCACAATATACAATTTACAGAAATAAATGGGTTCAATATTTATTCATCCACTGAGCTGAAAAAATGTTACTCATTTTAAGAGAGACTGGGATTATGTAAAATGATTATGTTATTAAAAATCTGACTGTGGGACAAAGATGATTTTACGCATGAAAATGTTACATTGTACAAGCCAAGATGTTGTGTTCAATATATTCACAAGCCGAAAACACAGACATCGACATCAGGTTTTGGTGCATTGGACGAAGTCACTCAGCTATGATGTCAGTGCTGTGACATCAGGCATGTCCATATTTGGTCATAATGCAGGCACTTAATACAGTGATGTAACCGTTGCCTTACTACGTTGATTTGTGCTGATGTCGGGGTCTCCATATATGGGTATAAAACCGCGGCCTAACATTGTTAAGCACTGACGGCAGGGATCTCCATATATGCGCTTAATCTGGGCACACACACCCATGGGTATCTCCATATACATTATGGACACGTGATATGCTGATTTCATCATATTTGGGCTGATAATGTCAGCGTTATCAACCTGCCCGTCGTTGCCGGGGTTATGTGTTGACATAGGCTCTCTCTCCCCTTCCCTCTCTCATCCTTTACCTCGCTCCCCCATCTGCCCCTCTCACTCCCGCCGTCCCTGTCGCTCTCTACACTAAATTTCCCATCTCTCTACTCTCTCCTATCTAAATAGACCATAAAAGGCCTGGAAATAACCTTAGAATATAACACATAGTAATGGCCTGTAACACTGAAAACATACAACAGATAGTTTGGATTGACAGGCATCACACCAGTGCTGGCCCAGGTCTTAAAGGACCATACTGCTGACAATAACTATAATATTAGTATTTGGCCATACATAAACATAGACCATCTTCCGTTAATGGCTCAAATGTTAGATTTGGTTCTCATCTCTACTTTTTTTGGTTGCTACTCAACGTGAAGATCAAGAGATCGAAAGGTTGAACAGCAGTAAAAAAGTGGAGCTGAGAACCAGTGTGCAGACTTTATTCTTTTTCATTGCTGATCTACCATTTGTCCAGCACTTGGACTGTGATAAGGATGTGCATGCACTATCTCTCTTTGTTTTTATATGTCACATTTGTTTATATTTTCTAATTGTCTCCGCCAGGCCGAAAGGCATGGCGAGAGAGTATGTTTTACCCCCTGTCCGTCCGTACGTCCGTCCATGTGTCCGTCCGTCCGTGTGTCGATCCTGTCCGTCCGTTAGCAGCTAATCTCTGGCACCGTTGGCCCGGCCGCTGCCAAACTGTGCACGCACACTCCCTGGATGCCAACTCAGAACCAAATTTTTCAGATTGGCCTGTTATAGCGCCACCAGGGGGCCGATATGTGCAAAACACATTTATTGATACTACTCTTACAGATTTTGTCCAAACATCACACAAATCTGTACATAGTATCTCTATAGTCATGTGATCTACACGGATTTATCCGATTTCCCATATTCCATCCTGATTGCCTAAGATTGGCTTCCAAAGTTTGCATAAATCAGTTCGTTTCTCCAGGGGGGGGGGAAATTGCCTAGACTTTTCTAATCAGTCTGCCTTAAATGAATTAAAACAATAACTTTATTAAAAAAAATAAAGGTGCAATAAAGTTCACTGTTATGGATTACCTATCTAAAGCAAGTTTCAAGTCTCTGGTTTGTTGTACAACTGTATGCAATTTGATCTCACACAATGATCTGCTGTCTAACATAACAGCCCACGCTCTGACGAAGGTCTTTGGCTGAAACGCATGAGTATGCAATTTTAGTAGGCTCCAATAAAGTATGAACATGTACATTTTCATACTTTATTGGAGCCCTTAGGGATTTAATTAGTTATTACTTTTTGCCTATATCCACCCTATGGGCCACATGGCTGGTGAACTGGCTACTTACTTTGACTTCATTACTGTTTGCCTACTCAGTAGCCTAACATTGTCAAAAGCTGTACTAAGTGATTGTATTAAAGTATGTACAACTCATTAAGAAGACACACTGTGCAACTTCAAACGCAACAATGAAAAAGGTCAGCCAAAAATCTGTTCAGTGCACTCTTATGGTTACTCCCTAAATCCATTCCCTAGAGAGACTAAGGGAAAAAAAACATTCCAAAGGTTGCACTCCCCTTCTCAAGGGTCCTTATGAGACCTTATCTATCTATATTTTACAGCCATGTGTTTGAATAAGCAGTAGGCTTTTAGAGGAGGGAATGGGTGAGGCAGTATTTTTGTTATGAGTCACGCATTTGGCTGGCCTGTACTGTACTGTAACACCCCCACACAGCGAGTCAAGAGAGCACCTTGAGTCTTACACAAACATGGCGGCAATGCCTCAGTCTCAGCTTTAACACAGATTTAACAATAACTTAAAACCAGCAGAAATATTGGTTTCAAATATTCTGTGTTTTTACATGCATTTTCAAATATGTGCAGGTCTTCTATACGCTATAAAGATATTTGGTACAGTATGTGAAATAACTAGAAAAAGTGCTCCTCGGAGCACTGCCAGACCCCTAGTGGTTGAAATCTGAAGATCAGAGCACTACGTCACGCGAAGCTTGGCCAATCAAGGGGACGGGTAGGAAAAGAGGGACAGACCGATCGACCGACCGACCGACAAAGCCTCCTGTAGGCCGACCCCCTGGGTCTGGCAAATAATCGGTTCATTTTCTAATGGCTGACACAATGATTGACAGGACCCTATTGACAGACAATGTGGTTGTTGCAAGGACGGAACCCATGATCTTAATGGTTAAATGACTGTCTCTTGAGCCATTAGTCAACTCAGACAGTCATGTACCAGTCAGATGGTATGACTGCACAGTGGGTGCTGGTTTTCAATATTCTGTACTGCTCGATCAATGCACTCATGGTGCTCTGTTTGTTGAGATGCTGGCCTAGCTGGGTAAAGTATTGCTCTCTTCAGAGGTCTGATGCGCAGGGCCCACATGCAGTAGACACACCATGGCATCTGAGCAACCTGCACGTGCCTTGTGGGTAAGTCTGGGAAGACTAAAGCTGAGGGAGCACACCCTGAAAGAAAAGGTCCCTCTTTCCATCGTTGTGCTCTATCAACCCCCAGACTCACACTTTCTGCTGCAGTCTGAAAACTCACCTCTTCAGACTCCAGCCTATCCCTTAGCACTACACTTTCGTTGTATTCTTCTTATCACCTTGTTTTGATAGATGCTATATGCAGATCGATAGATCGACAGATTGTCTTCAAACTTGGCGTTTGTGTCCCAGATGACCTGGGGGTGTGCAGTGCCAATTGGGAATTTGATCGGACCAACGGTTTCCGAGAACCGAAAAACAACAAATATCTGTATCTGTCCGCGAGTCTGTGGAGGACTAGCCTCGTAAACCCATGCCTTTTTTTTTGTTTCAAAAGAAAAAAAGGCTGGGCGAAGCATGCAGGAACGCTGGTCTTAGGACCTTGTTATCTCCTAACCAATCAGAGTGCAGAGGGGCGTCGCTCTAAATTTGGTGACGTCAGCGTGCTCCGTGCACAGGCCGGGGGGGGAGGGGAGGGGAGGCGGGACAGGACATAGGTTGGTGAAGCAATAGGAAGCGCCGCAGGAATCCCTGCGGCTGGGTTTGGATCCGCCCTTCAAGACCATCGATTGGGCTCGTTCTTTCAGTCTAGTGGAGGACAGACGCACCAAATCGCTATGTTTGGGGGGGGTGTAGGCATCGGCTTCATGGATTGGCCGAGTTTTGAGTAACGTCTGTGCCCCTGCGCCAATACAAGTGGGAGCATGTACAATGGAACTCTATTTGCGTATCATATAGGTCATCAACATGATGTCAGCAGTTCTTGACGACAACAGTATCTCCATATTTAGCCGATCGGTTGTATGGTAGTGGGTACCACACTGAGTACTCTGAGAACAGCTACAAACGGGTACTCTGACAACAAATACAAGGGATATTGCATAAACGGGTGGCATTCCCAACTTGCGTGTCCCCAAGTAGGCCGGGAAATACAGCAGCTTTCTCCGAAGCATCTTTCTCACAAATTACAAACATCCTGTATTAAAATTGGCTTAGGGGAGGACAGGCTGGCGGGCGGGTGGGCCGGCGGACCTCTGATGTCACACTCATGTCACCATGACTCAGCCATAACCATATCCATATCAGGAGTTCCCAATGCAGCTACGACCAATATATGGAGTGTGTTGTCTAACCTAAATGTGTCGTCATGGCATCAGGCACAAACACATCAGTCAGCTCCATACCGTATATGGGCACAAAAGGGGGCATGCCCATATACTGATGACATCAGTGATCTCCATATTTGGGCAAAAGGGACAAGGACTGACCATAGACCATATATGGATATCTCATAAAGAGATCTCCATATATAAGAGGGACAAGAACTGACAGATACAAAGATCTCCATATATGGGCATATCAGTCGGATCGGCGGTGCGACGTAATAATAATAATACATTTGTAAACGCACTTTACATTCTCACAAATCTCAGAGTGTACAATTAAAAGCAAGGCATAAAAACAGCATAGGCAACAAAACAATTACAATAGACCCAACTAGGCTAAACTAAAGGGCCAAAATTTAGAAATTAAAACTTAGTACGAAAAACAAACAAAGTCCATAAAATTTTAAAAATGCTTTTTTAAAAAGGTAGGTTTTTAGTCAATTTTTAAAAGCATCAGTGGACTGCGGTGCTCTCAGCTGGTCTGGGAGGGCATTCCACAGACATGGGGCTGTGTGACAGAAGGCCCGGTCGCCCATGGTGCAGAGGTTGGTGTCAGGGACAACAAGATGGTTGGTGTTGTTGGAGCGGAGGCTTCGGGTGGCGGGTTTTGGGGTGAGGGCTGCGTGGCGGCTTCGGGTGGCGGGTTTTGGTGTGAGGGCTGCGTGGCGGCCCGAAACCTCTAGTTAGTTATAGAATATTGCCCTTGTGAAACTATTCTTGAAAAACATGTTTTTAGTTTTTCTAGGTTATCATTGTCTCCGCCAGGCCGAAAGGCATGGCGAGAGAGTATGTTTTACCCCCTGTCCGTCCGTCCGTCCGTGTGTCCGTGTGTGTGTGTGTGTGTCCGTCCTTCTGTCTGCGACCAGCTAATCTCCGCCACCGTTGGCCCGGTCGCTGTGAAACTGTGCACACACACTCCCTGGATACCAAAGCAGAACCTCTGCCCCACATTTTTCAGATCAGCCCGTCATAGCGCCACCATGAGGCCGACTTTTGCAAAACTATTTTTTTGCTATTACTCCTACAGATGTTGTCCAAAAAACATGCAAATCGGTACACAGTATCTCCATAGCCATGTGATCAACACGGATCTGTCCGATTTCCTATATTCCATCCTCATTGGCTAAGGTTGGCTTCCAAAGTTTGCAGGATTGGTCCGTTTTGAACAAAATGCCTCAAATCATGAACGCAGCGTGCGATTTCCGTGAAAATTTGCACGCACATTCCCACTAGGCCGCGGAAGAAATAACCCCCTTTTCACATTGCCCTGTTATAGCGCCACCAGCAGGTCTACTTTAGCAAAACACATTTTTGCAACAAAATGCCTCAAATCATGAATGCATGCACATTCCCACTAAGCCGAGGAAGAAATGGCACCCTTTTCACATTGGCCTATTATAGCGCCACCAGGAGGCCACAATAACGTACCTGACCTGGCGGAGACCTGTGCTCCGAGGAGCACTTTTTCTAGTTTCTATTGTCACACTTTTTGTGAAGTGTGATTTCCCTCACGGGATGTGATGAAATGAATTGGATTACATTGACTGATGCACCGTGACTTCACTGTAATGCATAAGCATTACAATTAAAGCCACCCTTCTCATTTATCATCATTTTGTGGGAGAGGCCACTTAAGTATCACTACCTCAACCCACAACATTAAATCTGCTGCAATGTTTCATATTCAGCTGCAGAAAGTCCCCTTAATCTGCATAAAGCAACAAAACGTTTTTCGCTCTGCTCTATGGACAATGGACATGAATAAACCTGTTTTTAGATAGACCACTATGTTGCTATGTAAACTTTATGGAGTCTATTCTTAAGAATGAGATTTTAAAAGCTTAAGAGAGAGAGGGAGATTAATTAAACATTGTAGAATATTGTCCTTGTGAAACTATTCTTTTGAAAAACAATTGAAGGATTCTGTGTGCAGGAAATCCTTTCACAAATAGACAGCGTTTCTCACATCTGTTCAGTGAACATTAGTCATTCAGTCTGTTCAAGTGAAAACAAGCACCCAGGTGTGAGTGTATCTAGAGATCATCTCATCATCTTTCTGTTTTGATACGTTGCTAACGTGATGATGGGAAACGTGTGGCTGGTTAATCTACCAGTTTTTACTCATTTGTCACCGTCATCACTACGCAACATATAAGTGCCTCAGCAGACTACTCACATTGCCAGGTATCAGCCCAGCCCTGTCTGTTTCATACCAACACCTGAGCCAAAACCGCCCTGATCATCTGCAGTACAGTTGTTAACCATTTTTTATGTTTTCAGTAAAGTAGCTGGGATAATGTACAAAAGAATATGATATTGCCAGAGGGACATTATGTAGGAACAGAGTAGACATACAAACTACTTCATTGACATCATTGTAAAGCAGGTACACAGACATAAATAAAACACTAGAGGAGACAATTGAGAGGCCAAATTATACACATGTCCGCTATGTCTGACCCGTATGAATATACAAGAATGGGACTTTCTCACAACATATGCTTGTTGGTGCAAACAATGTCTTGCGTGCACACTGTATGTATATTAAGGGTCATTCAAGATTTGTAAACACCTGAGTGGGGTCACATACTCTATGTATTGAATTAAAGTGAATACGCTGCCGGGTAAAATTCATACATACCCCATACACTGCCCCAATTAGGAGACTCAGGATACAGTGGACTTCTTGTACTATGACCCTATAGTTCGTTGACCGGGGTCCCCCAGTTGTCTGATACGTGGTCTAGAGGAAAACTGGAAGCTTGTCTAAACAAAAATGTATCTCTAATCTAAAAAGATATAAATTAAAAACACTGTAATCAGAATTAAAAACATACAAGCTATAACAGAGACTACATGACCAGATTAATAAACCAGTCAAAATCTATTCATGTGAGCACTGTTGTGTTGAGTTTAACCATAATTTGAGTCCTTTTGTTAAAAACATTGCATCAGTCTATAGTTTTAGATCAGTGGGCAAAGAGGTCCTGTGTATTGGGACAAGACAATCACCATTGGTGGAATCTGGTGTAGTTGCTCTAAGAGCTCTGACATCTATCAACCAGTCCAGGAAAAATAGGTGAAACATGATAAAAACCTGTTTTATATTACAAAACAATCATGACAAAGTAAAAAAAAATGTTTTCTTAGGTGGAAATTCCACAGTGATGCCATCTCATCGGTTTCTGGTCCATGACTTTTATTGATTGCTTGTATATTGATGTGATCTAATCACAAGGATATAGATCACCCATTGATCATGAGGATGTGATAATTGTGTTAGAGAGAGAGAGAGAGAGAGAGAGAGAGAGCGCGAGAGAGAGAGAGAGAGAGAGAGCGAGAGAGCGCACAAGAGAGAGAGAGAGAGAAAGAAAAATAACAGGAAAAGCTCTGGTTGGGGTTTTTCCTAGACTGGTACACATGGGTGCATGGATTTGACTTCTACACCATCACTTGGTACATGATTGCAGTAATAGTAACCCATATAATGATTTTATTTTAATACTTTTTTCTAACCAGTCATCTCTAATGATATTTGCAATATTTAAGTATGCACACAGACCAGGTCAACTTGTGATGTCACACCAATGTGCAGTTCTGGAGACATTGTGTAAAATGAATTCAACTTGATTCATTATCTTTTCTCATTGCACTGGCAAGGTTGTAGCCACTGCAGCATGATATCAACTTCATCTGTTGCTTCTGTGCTCCGTAGCAAGAAACCGGCTACACATCGATCACAGAGCACAGAAACAACAGATAAAAAAGATTATTGCAATATCTGGACGTACATTAAACATACACTCCCCATTGCATCTCTTTTCTTTATGGACTCTACAATGGGAAAACTGAAAAGAAGACAGCATAGGGAAGACACAGGGGGAAAAGGTTTAGGGTGTCGGTCGAAAAGGAACACGCCATCAAGAGATGAGGACTTCAATCAACATTCAACTTCTGCACATGTATTTCGTTCTTATAATTCCCAACCCTTTTTATAAGTGCTGGTGTTCCACCAAAATGTTATGTCATATTTTGCAGATTTGCCAAGAAATAAGTAAAATTAGTGCTTTTCTTTCCAACAAGACCAAAGGTAATTTCCTGCGCTTAGTGAGAAGCTTATCTCCTGCCCCATCAAAGTGAGTGAATTCTCATCATGTCATCATTAAGTGGCATTAGTAACTATTATAATGCACTTAATCTAAACCCATAGTGACGTACTCCACATGCAAGAATTTAAGCCTCAATATGCACACCCTGTTTCTCCTATTCCCTCTCTGACTGAGAGATGACCCCATGTTGATGTAATTAAAGCATGAGACCCCATAACCTCCACCCCTCTGCCCTCCCTTCTGATCCACCCCTGATTCTCAGCTGACTTGTTACAGGAAGAGGGCAGGCGACCGGGCCAGAATCCAAAAGTGATGTAACAGGAGTGCACACCAGTATGCACTACTTACACACACACACACACACACACACACACACACACACACACACACACACACACACACACACACACACACACACACACACACACACACACACACACACACACACACACACACACACACACACACACACACACACACACACACACACGCACACACGCACAAGTACAGGCCAAAAGCAGAACAATGAACAGCAGTGGGAGGTCAATAGTCTGTCTGTCTGTCTGTCTTTCTGTCTGTCTGTCTGTCTGTCTGTCTGTCTGTCTGTCTGTCTGTCGCTCTCTCACACACACATGAACTTAAGCACAAACACACATGAACTTAAACACGATCACACTCATGAATGTACATAAACACACAGGAGATATGGCTATATACACATTCTCTCACAGACAGGATATAACCCCCCCCCCCAACACACACACACACACACACACACACACACACACACACACACACACACACACACACACACACACACACACACACACACACACACACACACACACACACACACACACACACACACACACACACACACACACACTGCACACACACACAGGGGATGTTTTGAGGGACATGGTGAACAATGGGGTGCTGACATGTTCCCTTAAATGAACCAGACCCAATGTTTGAAAAACAATGGAGAACTGCGCTCGGCAGTTACCAAGCAATAAGGAGATTACATTTTAACCATATCTACAATAAATCATTGTCTATTAAATTAAACATACTGTACATGAAGTTCAAGATGCCTTCCATCTTAGAGGTGTGTAGTTCTTTTAGTAAAAAATATACACATACCACAGATTACTGCATTGCCTCAATTACTAAAACATAAAAATGTATAATTTGGGGATCAATACTTTTTTTATCGTGCATATGTTTGTGCACCATATTGTGGTCCATATACTGTATACAATCATATGGTGCATAATATACGGTATGAAGATATGAGCACAAAACTTTCAATGTCGATTGAGGTTATCTTTAGTATTAATCTTATTGTTAAATGTAACTGATTATAAGCAGATGAAGAGTGCTTAAGGTGAACACTGATGGCAGGCGGGGCAGTGGAGCATGATTTTAGTGGCATTTGTGTTTGCATTAGAAGGATACCACTCTCTTAGCAAATATCATAGTGGACTCTGTACCAGAGACTGGCAGGGACTAGACTTACTTACACGTACTCGTAAAAGTATACACGAGTGTGTGTGTGTGCGCGTGTGTGCAAACACACGCGCACACACACACACACAATTTCATGCAGAGATTAGGGAACTCTATCTGCTCTCTCTCTTCCCCCCTCTCGTGCACACGCACACACACACACACACACACACACACACACACACACACACACACACACACACACACACACACACACACACACACACACACACACACACACACACACACACACACACACACACACACACACACACATTCCATAAAGGTTCCCTCACTGGGGAGAATAGCAACTGTACTGTGGCGGTGCCAAGGCTATCGCTGCACTGCAAAAGCAAAAACTCCCTCCATCACCCTCCCTTCTCTTTCTTTCTTTCCTTCCCTCCCTCCCTTCCTTCCTTCTCTTCCCTTCCCTCCATCACCCTACCTTCTCCTCCACTCCCTTCCACTCTCCAACTCTCTCTGCTGTCCCCTCCTCCCTCCAACCTCCCCGGTCCCTCCCCCAAGAGCCAGCCAGTATATCAGGAGCTGGCCTCCTCCCATCCATCTCCAGTGTGGTTCTGAAAGCCTGCAGCTGTATAACGGTCCTCTCCTCTCTTCTCATCTCCTGATCAGCACATCCAGCCAGCATGTCTACTCGCACAAGTTACAGTACTTACAGTTCCAGCAGCGGACATGGCGGCAGGGCCATGGGTCAGGGTATGGGTGGCGGTGGCGGTATGGGTATGGGTGGGGGCATGGGTATGGGTGGAGGGGGATCCATCATTAGCCAGCGCCGCGTGGGCTACGTCTCCTCCGCCCCCAAAGCCTACAGCGTGTCCGGCATGGGCTTCGGTGGTCCCCGCATCTCCTCATCCAGCGTCCGTACCGTCTCCTCTGGGTACGGTGGCGGATACGGCGGCGGCTATGGTGGCGGAAGCGGTGGCTTTGACCTGGCCGACGGCATGGACCACCGCGTTGGGACCGACGGGAAGGCCACCATGCAGAACCTCAACGTCCGCCTGGAGACGTACCTGGATAAGGTGCGCACCCTGGAGAAGGCCAACTCCGAGCTGGAGGTGAGGATCAGAGAGTACTACGAGCAGAAGGGACCCGCCGCCGAGAGGGACTACAGCAAGTACTGGGCCATCATCAATGATCTCAAGGACAAGGTAGGAAGTAGGAACCACTGTTCCCACCCCAGGGTTCAGAACCAGGAGAACTTTCAGAGACATGACAAGTCAGAACTGTAGCCTAAATGTAGAACAGGACACTGAACAGGGTTATTAGGTACACCGGTACTATGCTATACAAAATATTACTGTAGATAAATTCAGAAATAGAAAGTATAGGTATTTGACAAGTCTCTATAGCTTATGTATGGAGCAAGTAATGTTTGCTGTTAATCATTGCCATGGGTTAGAAAATAAATGTTAGGCATTTACAGTACAGTGAAGACAGACAATTCTATCTGAATCAGATGTATAGTATTGCTTAGTAGTATTCAAACGTTAGCTTATACAATGATTAATCATTTATACAAGTCACATATTACGCAAGAAAATGTCGCTGAAAAGAAAGTCCCTAGTAGGATTGCTTTGCATGCCAAGATATCTCAGCATTACCTAATGTGAGACCTAAAACAGCTGTCTCACAGGTGGGTGTTTCTGTAACAGATAGGCTGAATGGTATTCAGTGGATTGTTAGTAGCAAGTTATCTTAACTTGTACATTTGAAATTACAAACTACAGCAGTGATACAACAGGGAAAACAGCCACAGCATTTCCGATCTATCAACATTGAAATGCGTCTATTGTCCGCTGATAAATAACCAATGGTTCTCTATATATCTCTTTAAGATTAATGGTGCCACCATCAACAACGCCAACATCCTGCTGCAGATCGACAACTCTAAACTGGCTGCTGATGACTTCCATACCAAGTAAGCAAGAGACCCTTCTCATCCCCATACACACACAATTTTACAGTTAAAATGGAAAATAAACACATATAATACAACTTTGTGAGTACACATTTTACATATATGTAGTGAAAAATAGTCTAGATGTATTGTAATACCCCTGTATGGTCCTGTTGTACAAAATGGGAGGTCCTAAGTAAGAGTGGCTGTGTTGTCAGGGTTGCATAAGTGTGCTGTAAATGAACAGAGGTTTGGTTGAATTTTGAAAATGGTGACAGAATTCACTGAGCCTTCTGGAGGTCTTGTGGACCTAACTAACTAAACCAAACATTTGGGATGGGAAGTGCCCACTTCATAACCCCAATGACACACCCTCTATCAAACCCCCTCTTTCCATGAAACTAGGTCGCTACATACTATAGGTACTGATCATCATTAACATATATGATAGCTACATCAATAGAAATATAAAAGTATGGAACAGGTATTTATATTTCCACTTCTTGACATTTATGTGCACCAGTCTCCCCAACGGAAATTCTTGCACAGCTACAGCACTTGGTGGATGCGGTAAATCTGATCTCATTTTAAACATCCCTCATCAGTGTTCTCTCATCTTCCCCAACCAATCAGGTTTGACCATGAGCTGATGATGCGCCAGGGAGTGGAGGCAGACATCGCTAACCTGCGACGCCTGTTGGACCAGACCACCCTCACCAAGGCTGACCTGGAGATGCAGATTGAAGGCCTGCAGGATGAGCTGGCCTACCTCAAGAAGAACCACGCTGAGGTTGGTGCTCACCATCACACAGTCTGTACACAAGGATGTTCTTCTGGCTTGGAGCTAGAGAAGACCATTAAAAACATTATTGTGTGCTGCTGTCTGTAGTTATAATGTCCCATTATGTTACCCAATTACCCAGAATGTTAATTTCTCTCAAGAGAGTATAACAATGGATTCTGGATGTTATTGTGTAGTGGTGCATTTTATGGGTCTTTGAACTTATCTGTTACTTACTCACATTTTCCTTGCTTCCACAGGAGCTGGCAGCTATGCGTGCTCAGCTCACAGGCACAGTCAACGTGGAGGTTGATGCTGCACCACAGCAAGACCTCAGCAAGATCCTGGAGGAGGTCAGGGCCCAGTATGAAGGAATCACAGACAAACACCGCCGTGACCAGGAGTGCTGGTTTAATAACCAGGTAGGAAGACAAAACCACGCCTGAAACCCCGACACAACGCCTACTCACTTAATCCTGTCTTTATAGTGGTGACAGACTAGTAATTATCTATAATCTGTGAATTAGATGAATGAAAGACCTTCACCGGGAGGTCCGTTAATGTTGCTATAGTTTATGTAGCTTGAGACAAGTTCAAGACTTTAATTAAGACAATAGGAAATGTAATTGTAGGGAAAATAAATACTGTATATTCAGAGATAAATCATGTTTCAATTACAGCAACATGTATCAAAGCAAACCACAAACCATAGGCTACAGAAAAGCTGTAAACACCCCTGGCTGCAAACCATAGCCTAACTATTTACAATAAAATGTATACCTCCCATTGCAGTCCGCGACCCTGAACAAGGAGGTGGCCATCGTCACAGAAACCGTCCAGACGTCCAAGACAGAGATCAACGACCTGCGGCGTACCATGCAGGGCCTGGAGATCGAACTACAGTCACAGCTCAGCATGGTGAGATACGCAACCCTGACACAACAACACTGAGGGTGGGAGAATGTGGTAAATGAGCTTATAGACGCAGGCTTACGATCATTACGTTTATGGCTCTAAATCTGTGTAGTTAAAGGGAAATGGAAACACATCTCCCTTAAAAACTACCGTTTTGGCCCGAACCGCTGGCCTCGTGGTTCGGGCACCTAGGCTCTATGTAGCCTGACAGCGCACTGCGGGTTCAAGTCCCGCTCCTGACGGTCTTTGCTGCATGTCTCTCTCCCTGTTTCCAGTCCATCTCTACTATAACACTATAAATAAAGGCAGAAAAAGCCCCCAAAATATCTATATCTAAGGCACTCAACCCTCAATCCCCCCTGTGGAGATCCTCCGTAATAGGAGACTACCTACTAATTTGTCAAAATGTAAGAGTGCAAATTGTAGCATTGCCATAAAAGAGCATCCATGGCGAGGTAAACTGCCCTGGATAAATAAACAACTCCAGAGCACACGCCATCTCTTCAGAATTCAACATCATTGCCTTATTTGAACAAAAAATCCATTAGCCTTGCCCTGTGTGTGAACGCATGGAGGAACAGATCGTGATGAACGGTGGCAGAGAGTTTAGACTGAGCGGGGAGGCTAAAATGATCTACCGAGAGACGGAGGAACAAGGTTTTAATAGATATTAGCGCAAGAAGGGCCCAGGAGGGGGTAAAAAGTGGAGGATTTGGTGAGTTTGCGGGGGAGAGTGAGAGAAGAGGAGTTATTTAGAGTGGAAGGGTTCTGTAAGCCTGACGTTATAAGGCCATCTGCTTCTACTCTGGAAGACAGAACAGAGCATGAGCAAAGCCAAAAGGAATGTGGAGAACTGGACAACCCAAAACTGTACTCCCTTGGGCCATCAGGACCCAACTGGGGTTAATCACAACACAGAACAGCCACCCTGATACATGTACTGTACAGTAGAGTTCTGTTCTCTATCATTTGGAAATGCTAGACACCAGTCATTACATCTAACACTTACTCATACATATACAAAAAGAACAAAAAGAACATACTGTTTCTTTGTGGGGCAGTAGTCCACAGCACAGTACAGTACAGTACAGTACAGCACAGTGGATTGTTTCTGTTGTACATATACCACAAAGAAAAAACTGTAAGTGTGTCTGGTCTATGCTGAATACCCCCTGCAGACCATTACTGCAGTAATCTATCCAAACACAGACAGGCTGTTAACGTCTCGCACACATGACTCCAGGGTGGAGTTTGTTTAAATAACTAATACTAGTTTAGAATCCTCTCAGCAGCCATACAAGCTGGTGCATAATCTTTCCCAGAGAATGTCTGTTCAATCCCATTATAGAGAGGTTTCTCACCAGAAGTTTTGTAATTAAATAAAATACTGATAAAAATCTAACTAAAATAGAAAGAATATCTTCATGGTTGTACATTTTCATTTCTTTTTTTAACAAACTCTCCACTTTTACAGAAAGGGGCACTAGAAAGCACAGTGGCAGACACAGAGGCACGCTACGGAGCCATGCTACAGGCCTACCAAGACCAGATCAACATGCTAGAGCAAGAGCTGGGTAACGTGCGTTCCAGCATTGATCAGCAGGGACAGGAATACAGAATGCTGCTGGACCTCAAGACCAGGCTGGAACAGGAGATCTCCCAGTACAGGATGCTCCTGGAAGGCGAGGAGTCTAGGTAAACATTAAATTTTTTCTTTAAAGGCATTTTAATTAGACAGAGTTCAGCACATGGACAGTAGTACAGACTCAAACGATGACAGGCGAACCAAGTCATAAGTTGGACTCAAACCAAAGATGTTGCAAGCATGTCTGAATCATGGGACAAACGAGTGAGAATGAGAGGAAAAGAAGAGACAGACAGACAGACAGACAGACAGACAGACAGACAGACAGACAGACAGACAGACAGACAGACAGACAGACAGACAGTACTGTCTGAACTGAATGGGATCAGTCAATTACATTAATTGAAAAGTCCACAAATTTTAACACCTGTAGTCAGATAGAGCATAAGGTCTGTACTCTGCAGTTTTAGAAATCAATGCATATGTCACTGGAATGCAGAAAACACCACTTAACATTACTCTATTTTTTCCCTCTGTTCTGTTCTTCCTGTCCCTACTGTAGGCCTTCAGGTAAGCAGCCATTCAACAATTATACAAGATTTTTTTTAACCAAGCATTATTTTACGGCGTAATCTTGTTATAGCACTGGTATAATGATCTGTATTTCTTTCTGCAGGGGGAAGCAAGAGTACAGTCACAACCACCACAGTGCGTTCTTCCAGCTAGGAGCACCTACTGGCAGAACAAGCAGTTCACACACATGCACAAACTCTGACACACACTCAAACACAAACTTGCAAACTCAAGCTGTTACATAATGAAAAGAAGATTGCCACTTATAAGAGATGAGAGCGTTGTGTTAAAGACATCATCTGTATTAATGTTTATGAAATGGAACATTTGGCAAATCGTAGGAAATGTCTGTGTTATGAGTGTGTCCCCGTGTTTGTTTGTGTGACTTGATCTGAAAAATAAATCTGCTGGTGAAGTTTACCTTCCTGTGTTCTGTGTTGTCAAGTGAACTTTTAACCAAGGCAACGTTTTTGGGGAAATGTGGACTGTCCACAGCCACGGTATCTTTTCCGTCACTGACCAGTGTTTACACAGTTGTCATACCAACCGTACTATAATATGGGGGAGGGTAATTTTGCCAGGAAGGGGTGAACAATGGTTCACAACTCCCATGGAACATCTAACACTGGGAACAGAACTGAAGACTGGCCTTGTCAAAGAGCCATGTTTATTTTATATATTTTTTTCACTTTGGGCTTGTAGCTCTTATCTGGAGCAACTTACAATGATTGATCAGAAAATGATAAGGGTTCAGTGTGTAGCTCAAGGACACTTTTAGTCAGGACATGGTGTCAGCAGGAGAGCTTTCCATTAAGGGGCAGCCGCTCACACACAGTACAACTACACCACCCTGTGTTGCCACATGTAACACACTGTACTGAAGCCTATATATGGTTACTAAATCACAGGGACAAGGAAAAGTGCAAGTTCAGTGACAAAAAAGTTAATGACCCATGAGATACAGTGAAAGGACTTTTCAAACAGGACACACCCCACTTCGGTGACTAATATTTGCCCTGGCAACTCTAAACACAATGTTACATGGCGTACGTCTAAGTCTGCAGGAGTCCTTGTTGCCTGGTAACACATTTCGTAACATGGACTGGGAATGCAAACAGTGACCAACAGAACAAAGCCAGCTCTGTTCACGGAGTTCTTAAAGTATCAGTGTTGCACTTTGCCTTTTTATGAACACAGACTGTGGAAAGGTGATCAATATGATGTTGTGATGCAGTGTCATAAAAGGAGGCGTGTGATCTTTTGAGGCCCTATAGGTGTCTCTTTCTTTTCTGAAGCAAAGTGAGGGGTCCACTCCCTCTTGTATTGCATATACAGTATATTGGATATTTATTGTGATAAATACGAAGTGGCAAGGAAATGTACGAGGAAAGTATGTGGATGAAAGTGCTGGTAGGATTCAACACAAAGCTAGCTTGAGTTATGCTTGGGTTCAGAGGCTAATAGGTTAACAGCCTGCTATGAGAGTGTGAGAGAGTGTGAGTATGTGTACGTGTGTGTGTGTGTATATATATATATATATATATATATATATATACTGTATATATATATATATATATATATATATATACACACACAAATATATACACACACATATATATATATACACACACACACACACACACACACACACACACACACATATATATATGCAAAAGAGACAAAGGCGCCTGTGCTTGTTGGACTGAGATTCACAGTTCAAACTATCTTGAGAGATCACAGAGAAATCCTTCTAGCTGAAATGTGAGACAAGTTATGTAAAATATTCTCAGATGGTAATGCAATGCTGGATTTGGAGAAGAATGAAGAACCTACATTGCAAGAAAGAACTCATGATCAGCACACCAGGGTGTCAGTTTGCATGTACAGTATTGCAAAAATGTAGTTGCAGCAGTGCATGGATGCAACTGAACTGACAAATCTCCTGCATCCGCAAACAACAAAGCTTTTGCAATTAACGCAAGACATTTGGTATGCATGTACAAAATAGAAATGCTGCTATGGTATATGTACCAAGTTTTTGAGAATTCTCTGCAAATCAAGTACGGCAACCTAAGCCATACCATGATATATCTAACCACAGAACAAAAAGAGAACAGAACATACTGCTGTTTGAGAGACCAACAAAGGGCTGAAGAAAGATAGAGAGAAGAATATGCTTCACAGTGCTGGGTCACATGTGTTAAGTTTGACACAGAAGCCGAGAAAGGAATGCTTAGCCTCTTTGCTAAAGGTCTCAGACAGGGCTACGGCATCAGAAGGAACTGTGAAAGTTGGAAACATCTGCCTGGGCTCTAGAATGTCTTGAGAGTCAGCAGTGGAACAACATCAAGTATGCTTCAAGGAGCTTTAACAGCAAGGCCAAGTATTATTTGGATGTGAATTTTCAAACCATTTGCACAGCATCTACATTGCAACGGGAACACATAAATGTGTCAGTTTTAATATTCCTGTCACCAAATAGGTATTCCTTTAAACTCTCTCTAGCCCTTATGATATTTATTATCCTGGATCTTCCCTTCTATATGATCAGTTTTATGATCACAGGAATTGAAGCTGGCCTAACTGTGTACTGTATAAATCTTCATACATTCTATAAATTCTGTACTGTATGGAAAGCCAGTTAGTGATCTGAGCACAGGAGTTATACGTTATTTTTGTCCTGGTAAGCACTCTGGCTGAGCTGGAGCCTTCCTACAGTCTTGGGTACCGTATTCCAGCAAAGTGGGCATTAGGAGATGCAGACCATCACCACACTAGTTGACCCACAGCAGCCAGTTTGTCAATGCGAGGACAATGCT
Organism: Gymnoscopelus braueri; assembly: GCF_963280865.1. Taxonomy (NCBI): domain Eukaryota; kingdom Metazoa; phylum Chordata; class Actinopteri; order Myctophiformes; family Myctophidae; genus Gymnoscopelus; species Gymnoscopelus braueri. The sequence continues at coordinate 37,952,528 of NC_137604.1, forward strand.
ATCCATATCTTCGCCACTGAACACTGCATTGTGGTTTGTGCTGCTTTGTTCATGACCTGAACACATAGTTCTGTAACTTGCCATCATAGTTAAAGATTGAACAGGGTAGGCAACAATGTTATTAGACTGTATGTCTTCGTTTTTCTTTTCTTCGTAACCACAGCACCATGTGTTCCATTGTATTCTATGGACTAGTGCAGTGGAGAGGCCTGAAAGATGCAGATTGCAGGAATAAATGGTGGGATTTGTACAAGGCTGGACTGGCTCCAACTCTGATCAACAACTCTTCTCTTATCACCCTCTTACACAGATACATAACTCAGAACAGCAGAACTGTAAATGTCGACATAGACACATTTGGCTACAGTTTAAAGTAGTTGGATTAGTAACTCTTAGCCTACAATTAGTGTTGCAATTTGCAAAGCACAGTGTACCACAACATGAAAGCCTTGAAGCTAAAGGTTGAAAGGAAAGAAGAGGAGGTATAGACCTAGTAACACGTAAAATATCAGAAACAAAGGTTCCACTGAGGTAGGATGGACATTGAAATTTGGCACAAGTGTGAAAGAATGGATAAGTTTGATGTTATCCATTCCCTTGCCCTTGAGATAGGTCATACTTTCCCAGTGCCTAAAGCTCACCAGCACATACACTGCGTGTGCTAAGTACGCCACGACAAAAAAAACAAACATGCTGTGTGGTTTACAAAGGCCTTGTTAGCCATTGTTCCAAGGACAATGCTTTGTGAAAACCTTTTGTTGCTCACTACTGTTACGGTCACATGGAAAGTAAACAAAAGAAAGCCTACAACACATTTTGCATCCAGAACCCTAGTTTCAGAAACAAAAGACTAAAATCATTTCTATTTTTATTTTTTAAGTACCTTGATTATATTTCATTTTCATTTTACTGTTCTCTGTCCATATTTAATTCGGTGTTCGCCAGTAACACAGACTTTGTGAGAGACTAGATGAAAGGATTCACCTTCATTGTTGAGATTTTGATGACTATAGCTAGCTATAGCTCGTTATTGGCCGATGTCATCTTAAATCTTTGCCATGTAGATAAATTACGCCAACATTTTTCTGTCCACCACTGAAGTGCCCCTGACATTCTTCAGATTTGTGTTTTCATTGTTCTGTGTTTTCTAACTTTCCCAATTTAACTAATGCTCATAATTTCAACAAAAGAGAACACATACATCATCCTTAACATCATGTAAATGTGTTCAGTACCCACTGGGCGCTGTGCAACCCACTGAAGGAACGACTGAATAACACTATAGCCACAGAACATACAGTGAGGTACACTTTCCTAAACCAAACTGGTACTGGTTCAAAAAGTATGACTCATATTTTCCAAATCCCCCTGAGTTTGGGTTTAGTTCATCCCCAAACATTGGTAATAAGGACTAAACAACCATTGTTTGCACTAGCAACACAAATGCTGAATAAGAAAATCTGGTGCATAGGAGAGCATGGTTTGTGACAGATTGCTTTGGTACTGTACTGTAGGTTAAGTTGATGTGGTGTCAAGTTAATTGGGTGCCTAGGGTTTCCATTTAAGTTTCGTGGTGGTATAATACTTCCATCTAGTGGTGGATTTCAGCCTAACCTCCCAGGTAAGTTGCATCACACCAAGAGGACATTTACAGTTGTTCTGAACTCTGGTCCGTGGTAGTCATAGTATTTTTGGTTTTCCATCCTATCAGTACCCCATGTACTGCTTGTTATGTACCGGTATCCTAAAGTACCACTGGTACTACTAGTTTTCTATCCTACCAGTACCACTGGTACTATTGGTTTTCTCTACTACCAGTACCCCATATATTGCTGGTTTTCTATATTACCTTATCTGTTAACCTGATCTGTGAAGTGTTAAACCAAAAACTTGACTAATACTCTTATTGAATAGAAATTAGAAAGCAACACTTATTTGCACATTATTTGGACATACCGACATCAAAACATGGACTTACTGAAATGTTATGGCCAGTTTATAATAAGGAACTACTGAGGGGGCACTAATTGCAACTCTAACTCCATCTTATAATCTTCCAAAAGGTGCAATTCAATCATTCAATCACAGCATCACTAGCTAATAGCTATGCTTTTTTCTTAGTTTTCTCAACAAAATGTTCTAGTCAGGTAAAGGGGGTACTAGGTATCAGGGAAAGTGGGAACTGAAACCGACTATGTTTGAGAAATACTGAATTAAAAAACAACAGTACCAGGATATCTGGTAGGAAAGAATACTAGCAGCAGTGCAGGTAGGCTAGATAAAAAAATAGTATTGAGATCCCAAAGCAGCAGGGATTAGAACCACTGATGGAAACAGAACTACAAATTGAACAGACACAAGTTTAAGGCTACGAATAAAGAAACCATGAATTCCTAAAGTGAATAAAATAACACAGCCACCTTTTTATTTATTGCATTGATTAAACTCACTTATTTCCTTTATAAGACATAAGAATTGGACATTCTGCAAGCCTAGAGATCAATTATAGAAAACTCCTCAGAGCAACATAATTGGATTATCATACTTTATTTTTTATAGGGGAACCACAGGTACTTTAAAAGAGGTTATACAGCGCTGTACATACGGGAGGCGTATTGACAGACACGTCTTCTCCCATTAAATACTATTCTTTTAATTTTCTTATTATCTCAGAATGATACAGTGATACAATAAAAGCTTGTGTAACTGGTCCTGCAGCATTTTTTTTCTCCGATATGTTGTCAATGTGTTTTTATCGGGACTGTATTTTCTTATATCTTCTTTTTCCAAAAAAGGAAAATAAATGTTATGATCCAAAAAACATACAGCAGGCATAAAATGCCGAGCCTGCAATGCTGAATGACTCCCAATTCACTCACACAATAGAAAGAGAGAGAGAAAGAGAGAGAGAGGGGAAGAGAGATACAAGTTGCATGTTCTGAGGGGCGGTCATATTTGGAAACAGGCAGTGCATACATCAGTTCATAGCAGGGTGCAGAGATGCGCCAGATTTGGTGTTGCTTCCCTACTCTTTATGCTGCCCTAGCAATGACCTCCGACCCCTGGAAGGCTCATTTCCATAGCTGGGTGCTGAGGGTCTGACCAGAGGCTGCAGCAGCGGCCCAGCCTCCCATGGCCGAGGCAGGCTGACCAAAGGCCATCTGACCCCCTGCTCCATTCAGACTCATCCCTGACATCTGCTGGTTGATCTGACAAGGGTTGATCTGACAAAAGAGGAAATGATGTGGAGGGGAAGGGTGACAGATATAGAAAGAAAACTACATTAACACCAGCATAACTCAATGTACTGCCATAACTACAGCGGTAAAATGTATGGAAGGAATTCGATATTTTACAAATGCAAAGGAAAGTTTACACTTTACTGTAATGCAGCCTAAAACCAGGAAAAGACAAGACTTATGTCATATATTAAGATATCCAAAATCACAGACGATGATATATCGATATATTGCCAAGCCATAATTTATTCATTCATATACTCTGTGTTGATGGACTGTACATATAGCAATATTCAGTGGCGATGGACGTATAGCGATAGATAGATAGTACGTTCATATATTCACTGTACATTTAGATGTATTTATAGAGACCACACAAGCACTGATTAGATACACATATCTAGGGCCAGCAGCTTAGTATTTATATTCTTATTTATCTTGGTTTTGGTTCTTCTTGACTTTTACCAGTACCTCTCCTGTGTTTCATTCTCACTGCTGTTGCTGCTTTGACACCTGAATTTCCTCCTGGGAATTAATAAAGGTTTATCTTATCTTATTTTATTAGCCAAGCGGGAATCAATAAAGGTTTATAGTATCTTATTTTATTAGCCAGGCTTTCAGAGTCAAGTTGAAAAAGTATCTCCTTTCACTCAGTCATCTAGTCACAGAGGCAAGCACAAGCGGACACAGCTTTGATATGAGAGTTGCTCCGATTGTCAATTGTAGTGGTCCACCATCAGTTGCAGTGGCTTAAATGTTATTATAAGTAACCATTTATTTTGTTTGTCTTTTTATATTCTGCCATCGCTCTCCTTTTCTCTCTTTTTTTTTTTTACATCATCAGTAGTTCATTTTTGTGACTCATCATGCTTTTAGATGATTAGTCTTGTGATACCAGACAAAAGGAGATCTCAGCCTACCAAATTACCAATAATCTGGAGATTAAATGCAACATTCTTGTTACAACTAGAGCCACTAACAAACATAGGCCTACTGCTTTCATGTCACCAAAAGAGACAAGAAATGCCTTGACAACTTCTTCCCCACAGCTTACACAACTACAGCTGTCAGATACTTCACCAAAAACCCCAACCCATTTAGTTAAGTATAGTACTATAACTGCAACACCTTACCTGCCCCATGCTCCACTGTGCCTGTTGCCCAGGCTGGATTGCGTACATGCCCTGGGCAGGCAGCATGCCGGTGGGCATTGGCCCTCCATGTGGTCCCATCATCCTGGGTGCCATGCCCATCACTCCTGCTGCAGCGGGCGCATTACCCATGAAGCCATTGGGCATCGTCATACCGACCATCATGTTTGGTGGCATCATGGCTGCCCCACTCTGAGCCATCATGGCACCCATGACTGTGGTTGGTGGGGCTGTGCCCATACCAGGGTAAGCCTGGTAACCAGCTGTAGCCTGGACAGGAAACTGCATCTGCGATGGACCCATGAACATACCAGCTGCAGGAGGTAAGAGAAGAGATATGAAAGAAATACGGTTAGTTTACAAAGAAAAGTTTGCAACAAGAGAAAATAAGTTTAAGGGTGCAGTCACACCAAACTTTAACTCTGCCTATGCGGGCGGATTCTGTCAATGCTTTTAAATGGGAACATGGCGAAACATCAGCAAACTAGAAAAAGTGCTCCTCGGAGCACAGGTCTCCGCCAGGTCAGGTAGGTTATTGTGGCCTCCTGGTGGCGCTATAATAGGCCAATGTGAAAAGGCTGGCATTTCTTCTTAGGCCTTTCAATCGGACACTGCATTCATGATTTGAGGCATTTTGTTCCAAAAATGTGTTTTGCTAAATTAGACCTGCTGGTGGCGCTATAACAGGCCAATGTGAATGTGAAAAGGGGGGCATTTCTTCCTCGGCCTAGTGGGAATCTGCATGCAAAAGTTCACGGAGATTGCACACTGCGTTCATGTTTTGAGGTATTTTGTTCAAAACTGACCAATCCTGCAAACTTTGGAAGCCACTGTAAGCCAAATAGGATGGAATATGAAATATCGGACAGATCCATCAGAATCACATGACTATGGAGATGCAGTGTACCAATTTTTGGACAGAATCTGAAGGAATAATCTCATAAGTCGGCCTCCTGGTGGCGCTGTAAAAAGCAGATGTGAAACTAGAAAAAGTGCTCCTCGGAGCACAGGTCTCCGCCAGGTCAGGTAGGTTATTGTGGGGCAGCAATGTTTGGAATTAGCCAATCAGGATGGAATATGAAAAATTGGATGGAACCATCTTGATCACTTGACTATATGTGTACTGATTTGCATGATGTTTGAATTTGTAGGAGTAATATAAAAAAGAAAAGTGTTGCAAAATTGGCCTCATGGTGGCGCTATAATAGGGCAATGTTAAAAGGGTGGCATTTGTTCTTCAATGTAGTGCGAATGTGCGTGCAAAGTGTCGCAATCGGACGCTGCATTCATGATTTGTGGCATTTTGTTCAAAACGGGCCACTCCTGCAAACTTTAGATGTCAATGTTAGCCAATCAGGATGGAATATGAAAATTTTAAAAGATCCATCGTGATCACATCATCGTGATCACATGACTATAGAGATCAAGTGTACCGATGTGCGTGAAATTTGGATAAATTCTGAAGGCTTAATATCAAAGAATGTGTTTTACATAAGTCGGCCTCCTGGTGGCGCTATGAAAGGCATATGTGAAAAATGCAGGTCAGTTGTTTTTCCTTGGCCTCTAGGGAGTGTGCGTGCAAAGTTTCATGCAGATCGGTGCAGTTATAGTTAAAAACATAAATCGTCCATTTATAGCGCCACCATGAGGCTGATTTGAACATTTTCAAGTGGCATTTCTTCCTCGGCCTAGTGGGAATGTGCGTGTGAAATCTCACGGAAATCGCAAGCTGCGTTCATGATTTGAGGCATTTTGTTGAAAACGGAGCAATCCTGCAAACTTTGGAAGCCAACCTTAGCCAATCAGGATGAAATATGGAAAATTGGACAGATCTGTGTTGATCACATGACTATAGAGATACTGTGTACTGATTTGCGTGATGTTTGGATAAAATCTGTAGGAGTACTGTCAAGAAATGTGTTTTGCAAAAAGCGGCCTCCTGGTGGCGCTATAAAAGGCTAATTTGAAAAATTTGGGGCAGAGGTTCTGCTCTGGCATCCAGGGAGTGTGTGTGCACAGTTTCGTTGCGATCAAGCCAACGGTGCCGGAGATTAGCTGTACACAAAATGACAGAATGACGGACACACGGACGGACACACACACACACACACACACGGACGGACGGACAGGGGGCAAAACATACTCTCTCGCCATGCCTTTCGGCCTGGCGGAGACAAAAATGCAGTGCAGATGTTTTTCCAAAGTTTCACGCAGATCGGTGCAGTTATAGTTAAAAATGCAAATCGGCCAGTTATAGCGCCACCATGAGACTGATTTGAAAATTTTCAAGTGGCATTTCTTCCTCGGCCTAGTGGGAATGTGCGTGTGCAATTTTATGGAAATGGCAAGCTGCGTTCATGATTGGAGGCAGTTTGTTCAAAACGGACCAATCCTGCAAACTTTGGAAGCCAACATTAGCCAATGAGGATGCAATATGGGAAATCGGACAGATCCGGGTTGATCACATGACTATAGAGATACTGTGTACCGATTTGCATGATGTTTGGATAAAATCTGTAGGTGTAATGGGAAAAATGGGTTTTGCACAAATCGGCCTCCTGGTGGCGCTATGACAGGCCCATGTGAAAATTGTGGGGCAGAGGTTCTGAATTGGCATCCAGGGAGTGGGTGTGCACAGTTTCGCAGCGACCGGGCCAACGGTGCCGGAGATTAGCTGCTAACACACAGACAGGACACACGGACGGACGGACGGACGGACGGACGGACGGACGGACGGAGGGTAAAACATACTCTCTCGCCATGCCTTTCGGCCTGGCGGAGACAATTACACAAACTATCTGGATGGCTAGATAGCACTCCAGTAAGAGGACAAAATGTTGTTTTGTAATTCAAAATAAACCTACTTACAGTACCTAGATCACCTACAAGTACAAGGGGTCTAGTAGGTCCACTTTTTTCCAAAGCTCTCCAAATCTCTTCACCAAAAAAGCTCAAGCGAGCTTGTAGATCGGCTTTTTAAGCCAAACGTTTAAATCTGAATAGGGATGCTAGGGTTCAAGTGGTTAAGGGAAAACTCTTCGTCTGGTTGAGCTTTTTGAATGCTCACCTGTGGGTGTCTGTTGGGGCACACTGCTTGTTCCATATAAGGACAGGATGGAGTCCTTGGACAGAGGTTTCTTGGTTGTGTCCTCTGCCTTACTGTTGCTACTTTCACTGAACAGGTCCAGCTCTGCTTGGCCAGAGACGGTACTGGGGCCACCTGCTGGAGCTTGTGTTGGGGTGCTGGCAGGATCAGTGGTGCTAGCCTACAGAGTGGAAATGAGTAAATTAATGGAAAACAGGTTTTTAAGATGCAATTCAAGATTTATATTTCTGCATATAGCACACATGAAGCATGTGTGGTCGTTATTTACGTTGGCATGAACACATTTATCTTATGACTAAATGGCTATGTGAAGTCCACAAGATGGTCACATATTTTGGCAGGTCACCAATTTCACCTAACACTGCCAAAAAAAAGATACAAAATTCAAATAAAAGCATAAGTGAAATACTAATACAATAGAGGACAGCTTTTTAGCAGTGCACCAAGAAATGCCTATCTGTAGACAGAGGGTTTTCAGGCCAGTTTTAAAATAGTCAGTACACATTGCGATTCGTTATGAGGTACTGTAAACCATGTCTGCAAACTCAAACCAACTTCCTTTATAGGAAATGTATTAAACCTTTCAATACTTGAAAGCTAAACTTCCCTATTCCTTGTATTGTTCTGTAAACCTCTCAATTCTTGAAATCTAAACTTCCCTATTCCCTATCCTTCTATTGTTCAACACCAAGATAAATCCGGTAGCATTGTGTTGGCTTGAGAGTGGACTCGACCGTCTTCAAATCATGATTCAGTTCATGCGTTTTGAATAGACTTTCTGTGGGGTTTTTTTTTTACCTGAGAAAACTGAGCAGTGGATGATGAAACTGGGAGGGGATTGGACACCATGGGACCAAATATATCCAGGTCGTTGTTGTTCTGACTTGTGCTACTGCTGTTGTTAGTCGATACGGCTGCCGGTGCGTCTGCAACAAAAAGGAGGAGAATAAACTGGTTTTACAGGTGGGCCACATTAGCTTACATAACAAGAACACAATGTATCTGCAGTCTATCCTTGTTTTTACTCTAGTCACTCACTGGCTCTTTCTTGAATTGTACCATACCAAGGGTCAGGTAACAATTTGATGATTAATTTAGAAACCAGTTTACAGGCTCATCGATGGCATGGTGAAATTTTCCTTCTCAGCTTTCTGAACTATCCATCTCAATATAAATAAATACAAAAAAAGGGAGTGGATTATCCACCCTCATTGAAGAAAGAAATGGAGATGATTAAAAAGTATATTATTACAACACAGGTATCACTTTCCACAACTTCCGCAGTGTGGAAAACACAGCAAGAGGAGACTCACCGAGGCCTAGGAGGTTGACTGCCGGTTCTGAACTCTTCACAGGACTGATTTTAGGGACTGTCCGGGGCTCTTCACTCTACACAAACCCCAACACACAAATAATATAAACAAAAGGTTTTTTTAACAAAGAAAATGATAGAAGTGGTGTGGAGGTTAGTGACTAGAGTATAGTAATAACACCATACTTAATTAGGACAATTACTGAGTTAAAGCCGTTTACACTGGTGAAAAAGTATATATATATACAGCTTTAGCATTAAAACACTTGATTAAATGAATTAAAGCATCTATCAAATGGCATGTACAGTAGTTAGCCAATAATATTAAACAAAGTCATTACGGACCAAAGACAACTATTATACAGCAACATTGTGTAGACACATCCACACATTTCACTGTATCCTGTATTACAAAGCTTACTCCTGAAGCAAATTAAAGATATCATACAGGAATTTAGACAGAAGTGGATGCATCTGGTTTGTGTGACTTGCTGGTCTGCATACCTTGGAATAAGATGACAGCTTGGTTCCCCTGTCTACCTCCTTCTCTGTCTTGCTCTCCTTCTCTTTTGGCTAGACACACAGAAAATCAAGTCAACCGTTGGCTAAACCACACTAGAAAAAGTGGTATTCAACAAAGTCCCTTACATCGGCATTCATTGCTGAATTTCTCAACCGACCAAAGACATAAACAGTAACACTGCCGCACCGTCCTACTTTGGTTAACATCCTGTTCGTAACCTCAAGACTTTTTATCATTTAAAAATTGGTTTTAAATTTGCTGCAATCCATACTTTTTGGGGGAATAACACGTCATTTTAGGGAGTAAACGTTTATTTGGTCAAGTAGGACCACTACTGGTTGATTAGGAGGAGGTATATTGAATGAAATTCAAAGGGAAATATTCACCTGCACCTTCCCAGACAAGCTCTCCTTTATAGCTCAACAGTAGAAAATGTGGCATTCGCAAGGGGGACCCGGGTTTAAATCCCAAGTAGGTCGTGAAAGTTATGGATTACGGCTTTAAACTGATATAAACAGCTCACAGGCAGGATGTTACATGGGTTTTTACCCGTCTTCTAAGAACACTGTTGAAACCATCTATACATACACTGCCTCCATTGGTCACATTCTTGCTGTAGTATTTCTTCTTCTCATATTTATCCCTGATTAAGAACTCCACAGCTCTGAGGCTCAGAGTTGAGGAAAACAAACAGGCAGCTTAGTGGCAAAAACAAACAGAATAAGTACTGAATAAATGTGAGAAGGAAACTGAGAGAATGTGGTAGAAAAGAAAGAGTGAATAAAAGAAGAGAAAGTGAGTAGGAGCCAGAGAAGAGAGAAAGTCAGTAAGATGACATTAGTGTCATGTATGCCCATTACGACCTGAGGCCGATTCTACAAATGCCTGCTAAACCAGTAGTTCTCAAACTTTTTCATTTGAGAACCCCACAGTGAAGGATACTGGTCTGTCTGAGGCCTGCGAAAGCTCTCTGGAAGGTTGGCCTCGTAAAGCTGCCTGGCCCTGGTGTTCCCCATGTCCTGTATACTCTGTAGAACAGGGACAGAGAGTAAGGTTACGTAGAGGAAAGACCGTTTATAAGACAATTTAGTGTATCAATTATAAACCGTGATAATATCACAAACAAAAACTTTAAAAGCATCCTAATCAGGCATATTTTATCTGACAAACTCTTATTGCAAACACAGCTCAGTGGATTAATTAAAGATTTTTTTTGATTAAAATAATCAAAGTTCAATAGCTCAAAGTTCAATAGCTCTATATTCTGATAGTACTCATTGCTATAGAGTGTTTGTTCAGTAACAGGAATCTCCATGTCTCTCCAGCTCTTTATTAAACAGAAAATGCATTTTCAGGTCAGGATACCAATTTTATCCATTCAGGATAGAGAACTCAACCAGGATTCAGATTAAATAAGTGAAATTGGAAGTGATGACACAAATAAATGAGCACACCTGAAAATGTATTTTCTGTTCATTAAAGAGCTGGAGAGACAGGGAGACAGACCCCTGTTACTGAACAAACTCCTCTATAGCAATGATTACTACCAGAATACAGTGCTTTAACCTTTTAACAAAATACTTCTTGTTTTAACCAGAAGAAGTCTATCCATAAAATATATTTTTCAGTGAATATCTTAGTTAGTTGTTCTTGTGAAGTAATTTAGATATTATTTGGTGAAGATTATAAAGATTGCTACAGTATGTTCATTTAAAGACAAGCCTACTGTAAACTGGCCAATGCCGTGCCTAAATAGATTCCCTATAAAACAGATCAACATGGGAGCATATTGAAAGCATGCACTGTGCAATGATTAAAATATACAAAATGAAGCATCCAAATATTGAAATTATGTTTGAATAGCAGCCCGTCAAACAAGCATGCAAAAAAAAAATGAATATTTGGGGGCAGCCCTATACCAATTAACATCTTATGTGAATAAAACAAGTACGTGGGTCAGGTAGCAGTCCCACCTGAATTTGTTCTGCGGTCCATTGGTCCAGGTTGACTGACTTGACTCGGGATATGTGCACCCCCAAATTCCTGTGAATGCCGGCACACCGGATACAGACGAACACACCAAGATTCCAAGACGCCCATCTTGGACCTGGAAATAGGACAAGATCACTTCATTATGCTCCATGGTGTGTGTTGCTCAAGTGTGCTGATCCCATAGTCTACTCTTGCCCCTTTCGGAACGCTGTATACCTTTTTTGGGATTTGGGATGACCAATACAGTCATCCCAAATACAAAAAAGGTATCCAGTTTCCTAGGGCATTGTGGGCATCACTTCCTGTCAATTTGATCAGGTTTCAGTGATCAAATCGACATGAAGTGATGCCCACAATGCCCTAGGAAACTTGTGGATACAGGGTTCCGAAAGGGGCTACGCTCCCCATAGTCCTGAGTTCAAATCAGCACTTGTCCACCATCTACATTTAATTCTGTTCCATGTCTCTTTCCACTGTTCTATTTTAAAAAAAAAAGCATTGCCTTACACAACATGATCTTTAAAATAATTGGATCTGAGTAGGGATGGACAGTACAGGGGAGTGTAAGGAAGGGAGGTGAGAATAAGGTAGAGAAGAGAGGGAGTGGTGGAGGATGGTAGCCTGGTAAACCCTCCCTCCGGAAATCTCATTTCTATTTGATTCAAATAGAAATGAGATTTCCGGAGGGAGGGTTTACCAGGCTAGGAGGATGGTGGTTGCAAGTAAACATGCATGAGCTTGCACTGACTGTCAGTGTCACACCTGCCAAGGTAAAAAGCTGCATTCCTCACCAATGATATGCAGTTAATAGATCCGTTAAGGTTATATTAGCCTCGGATCAAGACTATCATAGATGTATTTTATCGAGTCTGACTTTTACTTTAAAATACATCTATGATAGTCTTCTTGATCCAAGGCTAGGGTTGTATGTTAGTGTGCTTTAAGATGTGTATATTATACATCTTTATCTACATATGTATAACCAGACCACAGACATTTAGATCAGGGCGTGGGTTAGAAAACGCCCCGTCTGTGTGTAGATATTGCTAGAGCTTTAGTCAAAGTTAGCCACCTAGCTACTTATGCGAAGCTAAAGGGGGAAGAAGGTTGTCAGCTGACTTTTCCTGAGCCATCTACCACTGTTGCCAGATTTTGAGAGAGAAGTAAGCAGCCAGGTCTATGAAAACAAGCCCAAAAGAAGCGACTACAGGCTACATGAGGACTTTAAACCTATATACAGTACATTGGCTATTTGCAAATAGCCAATCTACAAGCTCACAACGCATAGATCTGGTACTTAGAAAAATATCTTGAAAATAAAAAGTGAAATAATATTTGAAATATATTAGGGGAATATTTTCAGATGGGGGGGGGGGGGGGTCTGCGGAGAAATACATTAATTTGGGGCGTCCTTGACATGCAAATGGTTGGGGACATTATTTTAAAATATAATATACAAAATACATACAGATTAAAAACAAGCCCAAAAAAACGCAACCACCAATATTTACAAGCAACGTTACAGGACGAACAAGCCCGCTTATAACAAGAGGACATGGCAACATTGCCATCTACCTAAATGAGTTAGCCCGTTTTAGCTTAGCTTAAACAGTTGAAATAGAAACTATCAAATTGACTTGAAACAAGAAGTGACCGGTTGTGAATTATCCTATATATCAGTACCTTTGGCCTCGCAGTCGGCGCAGTATTTGTTGTCGTCCTCCCTCAGCATTTTGGACAGGATGGCCTGGTGCTGCTCGTTGAGTTTCAGGGCCTTCTCCCTCTCCGAGCGGGTCGTCATTGTTGCGGCTTTATTTTGTTAATCTTAAGTTTAAGGGGGTTTATCTACTTGAAATACTCGTGAGTCGTAACAACTTTCTCATTTGAGATCATAATCGAGAGGCGAGAAGAATTCCTTCCGAGAAACTGGTGGACGAAAAAACACCCGGAACCGGAATCCTCTCTCCGCCCACTGGAATTCTTGACAGTGTTGCCATGTTTTGTGACAGAAATAAGCAAGCAGGTCTAGGAAAACAACATGAGCGCTACATAAATCGATCTGAAAATACTAAATAGCAGATCTACAATCTCACAACGCGTCACATAACGACGCGTTGTGAGCTTGTAGATCGGCTTTTTTCAAAACTCTTGAAATAAAATGTGGAATATTTGGAATATCTTTTGAAACATTCTATCAACACAAATGCTCCCTGAGCGGCTTAAAACATTTATGAAAATATTTGGGTACCAAATAAATAATTACAACATTTGGAAGCAAGCCTAAATAAGCAACTACACGTATATTTGTCTGTCATTTGTATATTTGTCTGTCATTAATATGTTTCGATGAATTGAGTACCAAGGACCCCAATGGAAACAAGCCATAGTAGTAATGGAGTAAAGGAGTGCAAACCCCTACTCACTTTCAAAACTGCCCTAAAGATACACCTTCAGGAGGCTGCAATTCGAAAATGGCCCCTGTCTAAGTCTTAACCTACCCCCCCCCCCCCCTATTTATTTTCTTCTCTTGTAGATTTTTTCCCCCCACTCTTCATACCAGTAACCTGTAAGCTGATTGTATGACATTCTGTATAGTAGTTGTGTATATCTGTCTGTCTCTTATATGTCATCATGATTTGTGTGCATGGGGATCTCATCTTAAACAAGCTCAGTGCTTAATGAGTCTCCCAGTTTAGTAGACCTTGTATTGTGATTTTTTTGTACTTCCATGTACTGATGTTCTCATGTCTTACTAAATAAAGTACATCAATCAATCAATAGGCTTTCTTAGGTTTAAAATCCTCTTAGCAGACCTTGTATTGAACTGTACTTTCCTGTGCTTTTTTTTGCAAACTGCTAATAAAGTATTCAATCAATCACGTAAGAAACCAGCACAAAAAAACGCAACTACCATTTTTTACAAACAACTTTACAGAAAAAGAAGCTTATAAGCCGACATGGCAACTCTGATTCTTGAGCTGAGACGGGCTCCTGTGATTGGACGAGTGAATGTGACGCTTATATGTGACGCGTCAGTTTATAAACTTATGCAGATATCAATTATTTTTCTTATTTCATGCATCAAATGTGTATCAACATGTTCTGTTGTTGATAATGTCCTTATTGAAATGCATGATATAATGCATTCTAATGATGTTTCTATCAGTAGTGTAAAGTAACGAAGTACATTTACTCAAATACTTTACTTAAGTACAATTTGAGGTATGTTTTACTTTACTGGAGACAGTATTTCCGATTTTCAATACTTTCACTTCTACTCCACTACATGATCTCAGAGGCAAATATTGTGCTTTTACTCCACTACAATTATTTGAAAACTTTAGTTACTTTGCAGATATAAATTATTCTATTATAAAACATACATTAACCACTTCAGTCCTATTTTATACATAGGCTACAAACTGTTAATAAAGTATTCAATCAATCAATCAAATCAATCAAAAGATCAGAGGCCGCCTGACCAGCTCAGTTTGGCCTTCTGCCCCTTAAAACATCATATGCCCATGAGGCCAAAGTGACACTTAAACACTACTGTCTTTTGTTGAGAATCTGGAGTTTTAACTCCTCCATCCCATCTTTCTTCAAACAAATACAGTGACTCTGATTAGTCCAGGGCTGCGGCTGCGGACTCTGCAAATTCTTGGAAAATATTGGAAATGTGTAAATACCAAGACATTACTTTGTGAAATCTAACAGCTTATTTATTTCATTTAGCCTATAGCTATAGTTGTCTCCGCCAGGCCAAAAGCGTGGCTGAGACTATGTTTTGCCACCTGTCCGTCCGTCCGTGGACAGATTTTTATTTTATTTTTTATAATATATAATATATATATATATATATATATATTTATAGGGGTTGTATTGTGCATTGTATTTATGCCTGTCACAAGATCACTTATTGCCATATTTCTGTGATAACCAGTGCATCGATTGATGTAGCGTGCCTGCTGGGTCAGGTGACCTGTCAGGTGTTGTCTTTGCTCAGTGAGTGTTTCATTGTCTGAGGAAGAGCTTGTAAGCTAAAACAAAATCACTTGTGGAGCATGAGCTAGTGTACAGTTAATTTTCCTTTATTCCATTAAAAAACTAGCTTTTAAGAAAATATTCCTGTAAAAAATAAAATAAAATAAAAACAGGGCGCAGATGGCGGAGTGGTTAAGGCTCAAAGCATACCATGAGTCCCGGGTTCGATTCACTTCCCAACTCTGTCCCCGTTTCCAGTCAATCTCTACTGTACTAAAAAGGACTCCAGTCTGATTTTGGAATTGTCCTCTGGATGCCTAACTGCGATGCCGTATCGAAGCAGTATCTCGATGTATGCCGGCCAGAAGCTCTCATCAATTGTCACATAGGGGTCATGTGTTCTCTGGAGAGCCTTGTTCATCAAACGCTGGGGAGGAGTAGTGAAGAGAGGGAAAATGTGTCAAGTCAGAATTCAAATTCATGGTTTAGGTATTAAGTTGAGGCTATTGTAATATACATTCAGTGAAAATAGCAGATCTTCAAGCTCTCAGTGCATCGCCACACGTTGTGAGCATGTAGATAGGCTATTTTTTGATTTGGTGTCGGGGGGAAAAGGAGTGGACCAAGTATAGAGCCCTGGGATACTCTGGTCAACTAAGTATATAGGGTCTCATTCACCAATATTCTTCGTACGTTTCTCTTATGAAATGTAGAACATCAAAACCTACCTCCAAAATTGTTGCGAGTGCAAGTAGATCTGGCTGTGGAACCATATGGAAAACAGAAAGAGATCCATTTAGCCACATACAGTATTGGTAATGGAAACACAGACAACTAAGTTCATTTTCAATTGGTAGACCTTATATTGCATTCACTTTCTTGTGAATTTGCTGAACGTATAGCATACGTACGTACTGTATATATTGCCCAACACTATCCCACTGTACTGAACATGAGGTCAGTATGTTCTTTATGCTGCATATTAATATTACATTACAACTTACAAAACGTTTCTGTGTTGAATGGGCTACAGTGGTACTTTATAACATTACATATTTGTCAAATGTATGACAAATACATATCATGGACAAAACTATAAACCCGATTATGACGATGAATACTGTCTTGATTTTGGTCAATTAATTGTTATTGCATTTTTCAAAAGAAGGCAAATTAAATAAAACATTTTCATGCCAATATTCTATACATATTGGCACTTTGTGAATAATACACCATATACTTATTACATAGGTTTTGTTAACTGTATTGTTCTGTACAGTCCAATTCACTGCACCAATGTCACCTAGACAAGTTCCAGTGCACTTTTTGTGTGCCAGTTAGTTGTATCCTGTGTTTTCAACACACCTCATCCTCTGGTAATGGGAAGTGTTCCTCCACTACGTTCATAATTATCTCCAACAGCTTCTCATGGTGCTCGCTCAATTTCTTAATCTTGTCATTGAGGTTCAGCATGCGTCTGTGGATTACATGCACATGCACAGTTTTTGTACACACACACACATATGCACAGGCACATATGCACAAATACAAAAGGGAGAGAGATACAAAAAGCTACATCAAAAATGCATGCTTGCATACAGAAATGTTCCTTAAAACTGGCCTAATAGCATTGCTAGCTAAAAACAAGGAGGTAAACAGTAGACACCTGTGTAAAAAAGGGACCAGAAGACCTACTTTTTTGAGGATCGAGACTCTTTCTCCATTCTTATTTGAATAGTATGAGCACCAGCAGCAGTATACACCTCATGTTTCTCCTCCAGCGACTTTTGTTCACTGGAAAAACAAAAGAATGTATTATTATTATTGTCATCATTACTATTAATACTATAATTACTACACTGGAGGGTTTTCATTAATAGCAAACAAATAAAATAAACTGATATTTGACAAGTTACCGTTTACACGTTTCTAACAAAGTCGCTCTCTTGGCTTTGTTCCATGAAAGGACCATCTCGAACTCTGAGCACTGCTTCTGCATCTGAGGCAAACAGAGGGAAAGACTGGGTCACGTAAAATAAAACAATGCAGTCAACTGTCCAAGGTGTGGCCGAGACAATGTTTTCGCCCCCTGTCCATCTGTGTGTGCATCATTGGCCCCAATCGACGTGAATCTGTGCACACCCTCCCTGGAAGCCGAAGCAGAACCTCTGTCAAAAATGTTCCACTCCTACAGATTTTGTCTAAACATCACGCAAATCGGTACACAGTATCTCTATAGTCATGTGATCAAGACAGATCTGTCCGATTTTTCATATTCCATCCTGATTGGCTAAGATTGGCTTCCAAAGTTTGCAGGATTGGCCCGTTTTGAACAAAATGCTCAAATCATGAACGCAGTGTCTGATTGCTGTGAAACGTTGCTGGCCCACAATAAGTTACCTGCCCTGGTGGGAGACCTGTGCTCCAAGGAGCACATTTTTCTAGTTCTTTGCCTGGTAATTGGTAAACCATCTCAGACGCATGAATTCACATTATCATGTGTGTAGGAGCCAAATGGGGTTTTATATTTGTATTTGTGCACTGGATTGGATTATTGATATGTGATAGATGTAGGCACCGCATTGGCACTTTGGTGGTGGGAGTGTCTCTGTGGGTGGCCTCAAGCGGTTACAAGTAATGGTCCTCACCTGCTCACCTGGAGGCTGGTTTGACCGTGGGGGTAGGGTGAGCTGGGAGAGATAATTTTTGTAGACCACATTTTCTATTTCTTTGCACAGATTTATGTATACAGATTTATTGGAAGTTTGTATTGTAATACTTGGTGATACTGAAGTAATTTTAAACTTGAGCTTTCGTTTGGACGCGAGTCCTTTTAGTTTGTGCATCTCCCAGGCTTAGCCTGCTGGCTGATAATTCTTTTGGGGCTTGCTATCAGCCCCAAGCGCTGGGTGGGCGTTTTGCAGAAACCAAAAAGTGGAAAGGCCAATCAGCGTCTGTGCTCAGGGCCCTGTGATTGACAGACGGTGATTGGCTCTTCCACATTTTGGTTTCTGCATAACGCCCAGATCACAGAAGTGTTTTTCCCATTCAAAATCCCATAGATGTGTTTTTTAAATCATGTAAGAACTGTGTTAATAAATAAAACAAGGTACATCACCTGGTACGTCTCACCTCCCTCACCACACCCCCTCCCATCTTCCATACCAAGCAATTCCTTCCCGATAGCCCTAACATACCCAGTTTGTCACACCACAGAATAATGTGTTATTAACCTAAAATATTGCCAAGTTGCAAAAATGTATCTCTATGTTGATTTCCCATGATGCACTTGGGCACACTGTTGTTTAAGCCGTTATTTGAATATGGGAATGCGTTGGGGGATTATGTTGTGAGACTTTATGTTTAGTGTTGTGTAATGGTGTTCATTTGGTGATTTATGTTAAGTATTTTGGTGTAACACCATGGGCCCTAACTTCCACCTGGCGCAATACGGCACAAATGGGCAGCGCAATTGTCATTACTGTCTTCCGACAGAAGTAGTTGTAATTTTTGTACCTGGTGCCCCCATCGATAGCAAATGATCTAGCGAGTATTTAGTGTCAATGGATGGGTGTTTTGGTCTTGTGAGAGAATGTTTAAGCCTGAGAATTGTAGTCAATTTGTAGGTGGCCCTTCATTTTCTTACTCTTTGGATAAATGATTACCTTTTCACCTCAGTTGATGCTTTATACCCATATACGGGTAAAATCGCCAGGCAAATCTTTTATTTTTGGAACACAGTTCTTATATGATGTGATGTTAAAAGTCTATGGGATTTTGAATGGGAAAAACACTTCTTTTATGACGTCCGATTTCAGAAGAACACAATGCTGTGGAAAAGAAAAAAGTCTCTCGCAGTATTTGAGCCAAGGACAACAGGGATGCATGTGGTTCCAGAGGATAACATCTTAAATTATGTATGTTTTTGTTATTATTGTCAATATAGCCTACGAAAGACGGCATTCTAAAAATAACTTTCTCCTACGTACAATTATAATAATGATTCATGATCTAGCCAACACCGCTCATGTCCTTAAATCATAGAAAGAAAAAAGCACTAGTGCTCTGTTAACTAAACAATTAGCACAATATGTAAAATTATGATGTTCCCTCTGTTCTACATACAAATACCATTAGGGTTTGTGGGAGATGCTTCTGAACATTTTCATATTCTAGTGCTAGTTTGACCAAAATCAAATACTTTTCCCCCCATCTTAATATTTAATATTTATTATTACTTTAGGGCTTGACTTTTAGGGTTATGCCAGATTTATACTTGTTTGTGTGTCATGTACAGTATTGCACTGAAAATAGTGGATCTACAGGTGAGCTTGTAGATCTGATATTTTCAGTGTTTGACACTGGCACGCAACCAAGTATAATAATCACCCTTAAGATAAAGCCAACAGAAAGACATGTTGACTGTTGAGCCGTACTGCTTGGGTCAGCATAATTCATTATTGCGATCATCACAGGGATTAATTATGCTGCCCTCATCCTTTAACACTATACTATTGAAAGCAAATCAATACAGTTTGCCAAGATGCTGTACATCCATCTAACACTTTACACACAGGTATAGAAATAGCCATAAACATGCACAAGTGAGGATATTGTGGCTTTACTTTACCTCTTCTTTTCCAGCTTGGAGTAAAACTTCAGGATTTCTTGATGACACTGGTTGAACATGCAGATAGAGTAAAAGCAAAAAGTAGTCTTAACCATAATTTAATTGACAGATAATGACTGTACATTGTTAATGGGTCATTCTGGCGACAATACATTACATAGAATACTGTATGTACAGTTTTGCATCTGCCTTCACTGTAAAAAATAGTGTTCATTTAATATTTGGTTTAAATGTGTTGCCATGACTTGTAGACCACTAGAGCCGGCCCCCTGGCCGCGCACGGGGCTCTAGTGAGGGCCCGCTTATTTTGGGGTTACAAAATCGTGGGATAAAAAAAAAAAAAAAAAAAGATACATGGGGACCCCCTGGGAGTCTTGGGACCCCCGCAAAACATTGCGGACCCATTCGGACCCTCGCGAAACATCGGACCTTCGGCTGGCTTTTGTTTTTTCATGAAGCTGGTTGCTCGTTTTTGGCGCACAATCTGGCAACACTGACCTGGTTGCTTGTTTCTCCAAAGTTTCTGTCCCTCCCTCTCTCTCTTTCCATCTCCCCCCACACACGCACACAGCTCCTTCGTGTCATGTCAGAGGTGCCCCGAGTACTTTTTTTCCACTTTGGAGGAATGGAGGCAAATGCGCCGTCCGGAGGAAAATTCACACGTCTTTGAGCCCCGGTAGGTTTCGCTCGGCGGTGCCCACGCTAAAGGGAACGAAAGGGTGTCCCCGTAATTTGGTCAGTTTGTGCTGGCCGCAATTAATTATACTCCGAGGAGGCAAATGTGTGGTGAGCAATGAAAAGTAGCCTACGCCACCCGTAAATTAATCGCGCACGTTGTGGCTTGTGTTGTTAGTGACATGTGATATGTTGTTGTTGTGTTTAGTGCGAAACAATGAGACGGGAAATGATAACGGAAGTGAATGAGGGAATGATAACGGAAGACGGGACTTTTCTCTAATGTAATATAGGATAAACCAAGCTGTATGCTATTATTTCAATTAATTGTATAAAGACTAATGAGTAGGATTTGTCATTTGCGGTTTGTAAAAACAACATTCAAAGTTGGCCCCTGCTGTGAATACATACACAACGTTGTCGGGGAGAAATCATGTATCTCCATATTTCTTTTTCATAATGCCCCATTTTATACTTTGCCATATGACAGTGTCGTGCAAAGTTAGCTTCTAGATCTGTTATTTAGATTGTAATTTTGCCCAAAATAGACACCAGGTTAAAAGGTGATTAAGTCTGTATGTGGGTTTTAAAGATTTAATTTTTTGTGGCATTTTCATGCTTTATTAGGATAGTTACTGTTACAGTGACACAGAAACCCAGGAAACAAGGAGAGAGATGGGGAAGGACATGCAGCAAGGTTGGATTCTAACCCGGGCCGACTGTGCAAGGACTGAGCCTTAATGGTATGCGCTCTACCAGGTGAGCCACCCCAGTCTGTGGGTTTTATAAATATTAACCAATGAAAACCATCCACTGGAATACAGTTCCTTATTTTCCTGAAAAGTATGTTTTGGACAAACAAGGCTTTAATCACAGTACTTACATTTTGGCGCTGAATTGAGAAACATCGACAATTCACTTTCTGTCGATATCAGTCTGTTCACTGACTGGAGATTAAAACAAAAATAGCATATATTAGTAGATCATTTAAAAAAATATATTTTCTTCTGTTTTTCCTGAGATGCATATAGTTTGTGTATGACATGTACTAGAGTTTGAGTTTACGGCATGGCTTCACGCGTCGTCTATGACGTATCTACAGAATGATTCAACATGCTTGGAAGGTTTCAGTCTGATCCCATCCAAGCCCCATTGACATCCATTATAAATTTTAAAGTAAATATACTGTACATTGAAAAAATTGTGGAGGTACTAAGTTTGCGCGATTACCTCCAGATAAATACACTGGCAGACACACACACACACACAGCCTCCTACAGAACCACGCCGTAAAACACATGAAACAATTACATTAAAAAATTTAAAAAAAGATATATACATAAACGTTTTTGACTGTCTAAGGAAAAATATGAATCATGAATTAAAAAACATGGTCATTTGCACACCTGCATATTGTGTGCAACAGGTGTTGCAGGATGTGGTCAACCCATCATGTGCAAAAGTCACACCTATAGAAGGACATGAGCCCCACCTACATTTAAACGTAACCGAATCTCATATTTGAAGAAATAGTAGACGACCAACATCTTTTTTTTCGAGGTTGTGCCTATAAGCCTTGACCAGCGCTTTGCTGCAAAGCACAACCCTAAGTGATTATCATGATCTCACCTCAGGCAGGCTCTCCGTTTCAAACGACACAATTTCATCCTGGAGCTGAAAAATAAAAACATACCAATTATCACTAATTATATGTGCCTATGGTAGATTATGGTGTATATTTAATGCTTTTCTTATATTCAAGGCATTGTAGGCTCTATAGATGGCTATGTTGGCCAGTCTGACACAGACCATCTGCCCACCACTTTGCTCCAGAACATATGTTGAAATCTACTAGGTGACCCCATGACCTATCTTCACCCTCAAGCAAAATATCAACTTTTCACACAATAAATAATAATCAATTATCTATCAGATTCCAG
Organism: Gymnoscopelus braueri; assembly: GCF_963280865.1. Lineage (NCBI taxonomy): Eukaryota > Metazoa > Chordata > Actinopteri > Myctophiformes > Myctophidae > Gymnoscopelus > Gymnoscopelus braueri. The sequence continues at coordinate 37,975,080 of NC_137604.1, forward strand.
GAAGAAGCCTACTGAGGAGGAGGGAGCAGAGTCTAAACCAAGTATTCTACTTACCCTAAGCCTATATATGCATAAAAAAAGCATTTTACTGAGCAGTCAGGTGATTTAGAAAGTAAGTACATATATACTATATGTATGTCCACGCTATTGTTATAGAAAGCAGAAATGCCTTGAAGAAATTGCCATCTTTCAGACATCCATTTACCAATTCAAGCTCTGCAAACTGCTTTTCACAGTTGTCCCGCAATTCTGTCTGTGCGGCCTCAGAGAGATTGGTGTAGGGGGTCAAAACGGGATCGACATTCATCGCAGCCTGGTCAGGATTCATCACCTCTGCCTGAATAGATGAGAACAGCAGTCAGTGTTGCTCACAATTTTAAATCACCTAATACAGACATTTAATTAGACACTGGGTAAGTTGAACAGGGATCTCTCACATCTCAGTACTGTAATAGGCTGACAAGAAGACAAGGGGCAACAATGCGGGGTTGACTCGAGTGCTGTGTTTGGCTGCTGGCTTTTGTATGTCCGTGATGACAGATGTATGGTCTTATTGTTTGGGTTATATCTAGCCAATAGTCCAAGTTGAAAAGTTGAGGTCAAATAGCTCCTGCCCTCACCACACGTTTACATACGTGGCTATGCGGCTAGCTAAATACTCCTCTAAAAAAAGCAGCCAAGACAGGAGCTGAACTTGACATCTTTAATAGAAGCTGTGTGAAAAACTATGAAAGAAAATAAAGAAAGAGCATGTGTACAGTCCACATAAGGTTACACAATTTGCATGAACATTAAACAAATGAGCATTATTATCAAACAAATGAAGGTAAACTGATCAAATATTAATTATCACTATAGCAATGCAGCTGATATGACAATGAAGCTGACATAATCTACACAATAACAGTGAGGAAGGGACAGACATAGTCAGTAATAAGTACTATGCACACACAGGTAAATCAATCAATCAATCAATCACAAACACAGGTAAATCTATCTATCTATCTATCTATCTATCCATCCATCCACCCATCCATCCAAGCCAGGAAAATCAGATGAGACTGAGAGCTGTGGACAAACCACTATACATGACTGAAAAACCTACATAGTAAAATATTCAGGGTTCATTTATGCATTTATAACTCGTACAAGAGCGCACAAATGTAACCAAGTGGACCCTTCCGAGAAACATGTTAAGCTCGGAGTGAAAACGAAAAATAACACAGAGTGTTTCACTGCATGTGTAGTGTCAGTGTGTGTGGAGGAATAAACTAGAACACCAAACCGTTTTCAGTTAGTGTAGTAGGATAGAGAGCAGCAGCCAGCACATAAACAAGGAAGCTCAAAAACGTACAAAGAGAAGTTTGGCATGGATAGTTAATAAGAAGAAGTAGGAAGTAGAAAAACCTTCATATAGGAAAGATGAGGTAGGAAAACCTCCAGAAAGAGGTAGAGGAGGGATAGCTTGACAAACAAAGCACTCCTAACACAGAGTCACAGGCAGCCAGGGTGTAAAACAACACTGGATGTATGTACCAACAACTTTGGTGTATGGAGCAAATAGCCCATGAATCAGGTGAGGCTAACCATAAATGATGCTAATATCGAGAAGATCAGAGAGGAGGGATCTTGACTACTGACTAGTTCTAGCCTTGGATCAAGACTAATCATAGATGTATTTGATCGATATTAGACTTGTGATATTAGCCACTTAATCACTAGTCTAGACTTGAATTCAATTGGCTCTGTATTTTCTTGGACCGCTTTTTCCCCCCGTCTTCTACAACACATCTCTTCACAAAACATAGCCGATGTACAAGCTCACAGCTAGTAGAACGGCTATTGTTTAGCTAATGTTCCCCTCTGTATGTTGTGGATGCTAGCTAGCTAACTAACTTAGCCTAGAAGCCTCGCACACGAGTTGTTGTTTACAAATATGTCGACCTGTGCGGATCGCGAGCAGCAGATAGCAGTCAGGAAGGATTCCGAAGGAATGAAACAATACAACCATGTTGGAACACTCGTATTGGGTGTTCACAGTCAGACTAAAGCTACGTTAAGAGCTAAACAAAAAAGGTCATTGTTCACTTACCATGATGAAGACTGAAACATTGGCTTAAGTTGGTAAATGCTGAGTGCTGCTGTGAAAAAGGCTACATTGACACGATTTTGGCCATGATGTTATTCATCAGAATTACTATTCACATATTTAGCTGGCAGAGTTTCACCGCAGCGGACACACACAACGATTCATTTTCAAAACCGTAACTACCGCCCAACAACACCAACATTGATGACGTCAGGTTACGCGCTTCAAGGGACGGTGCGAAATGTGTTGTAGAACCCCAACACTGCGCGCGACTGCGCAGCATGCGCAAACATGTTTAGTAACACAGTGGTTCTGAATTAAAGTGGGGTCCGGGGACCCCCAGGGACAGGGGTCCTTGATGGGGTTCCAGAAGGTCTCCATTATTAAGTTAATATAGCATCAAAACCAGTTTTACAAATTAACCCTATATATTCGGGAATTCGGCTATTTGAAATTAGCTGATCTGATCTACAAGCTCACAATGCATGGCATTACAACGTAAGCTTGTAGATCTGCTATTTTCTAAACAATCTCGAGAAAAAAAAGAGAAAAATTAGATTTTTTTTTTTAAATAACAAAAATCATGTATGGGGACCCTAGCACAAAATATTTTCTGATGGGGGTCCGCGGCCAAATACATTAATTAGGTGGACAAGACGCTTGAGAGCAACTGAAAGCAGTCTACAGTGCCAGTGTCCTTGGCAGTGGTATAGCCTCTCAGGAACTTATTAGACAATATGAAAGGGCTTTTAGAGGAATGTAAAGCATTCTTAAAATATGGTTTACAGCATTAAAAAGGAGATTTACCAAATAAAAACATAACAGACCAACCCAACCACCGATATAGCAAAAATATACATCATCAATTTCATTGCAATTTTGGTAGTTATGGAAATGAATTGTTTTACATTTCCAACCCACCGACCTACGTGACTATGCTGGACTACACCACATTCTCTACTATAGTTTGTTATTTGTCACTACCAGCAGATGTCTCCATTTACCACTTCTCCTCACTGACCACCTTCAAAAATGACCACACAATTCATGCACCACCTGACAGAGACTGAGTTCACTTGTTGTAATCTGGGAACGTGCGTTCAAATCCAGCCAGCAAGAGTTCATTTTTTAAGTAGTCAATAATGTGGACAATTAGGCTATAGCCAATTATCTGGACTGACAACATGGACTGTCTGGACAGTCCATGTTGTCAAAAGTGATTTGGTGGTTTATTAAACATTCATAAATTAAACAACTTGATCGTCTTGGAGAAAGTCGGCAAAATAGGCCCACAACAGAGATGAAATAGGCTGTTGAAAAAGCAAATGTCAAAACAATAGGCCTATGCATGTGCAAAATGTGTGAACTGCATGGGACCTACAGGCTATATAACTCACATCATGAGAATGAACTTGGGACCAGACCCTGTTCTAAACCTGTCCAGTCTGCAATGCGTTCCAAATCTATAGCAAATTATCTTATACTGCCAGGTCTGTGTAACTGCTGCATAAGTAAGGCTTTAAAATGGTATAGAATTTAAAAGTAGCAGCCTATCAGCAGCTATTCTCATCTAATATTAGGCTATACAAATATGTTAATCAACACACATAAGCACAACCCTCCTGGATCCTGCAGGAGTCTCCATGATTTCAGCCACATCTCCTTGATTGTCTCCGCCAGGCCAAAAGGCATGGCGAGAGAGTATGTTTTGCCCCCTGTCCGTCCGTCCGTCCATGTGTGTGTGTGTCCGTCCGTGTGTCCGTCATTCTGTCTGTGGACAGCTAATCTCCGGCACCGTTTGCTTGCTCACAGTGAAACTGTGCACACACACTCCCTGGATGCCACAGCAGAACCTCTGCCCCAAATTTTTCACATTGGCCTTTTATAGCGCCACCAGGAGGCCGATTTGTGCAAAACATATTTTTTGACAGTACTCTTACAGATCTTGTCCAAAAACCCCGTAAATCGGTACACAGTATCTCTATAGTCATTAAACGAAACAGGTCTTTCAGATTTTTCATATTCCATCCTGATTGGCTAAAATGGCTTCCAAAGTTTGCAGGAGTGCTCCGTTTTGAACAAAATGCCTCAAATCATGAACACAGCATGCAATTTCCTTGAAATTTTGCACGCATATTCCCACTATGCCGAGGACGAAATGCCACTTGAAAATTTCAGCCTCATGGTGGCGCTTTAACAGGCCGATTTGTGTTTTTACCTATAACTGCACCGATCTGTGTAAAACTTTGTAAGCGCACTCCCTAGAGGTCAAGGAAAAACCCTTGCCCTGCATTTTTTACATCTGCCTTTTATATTATTTATATATTATATGTAAAACATTTTTTTTCATATTACTCCTTCCGATTTGATCCAAATTTCACGCAAATCGGTACACATGATCTCTATAGTCATGTGATCAAGACAGATGTGTTTGATATTTCATATTCCATCCTGATTGGCTAAGATTGACATCTAAAGTTTGCAGTAGTGGCTTGTTTTGAACAAAATGCCGCAAATCATGAATGCAGCATCCGATTGCGGTCAAACTTTGCACGCACATTCACACTATGTTGAGGAGCAAATGCCACCCTTTTAACATTGGCCTGTTATACTGTAGCGCCACCAGCAGGTCTAATTTAGCAAAACATTTTTTTTGGAACAAAATGCCTCACATCATGAATGCAGTGTCCGATTGCCGTGCAAGGCCTAAGAAGAAATGGCAAACGTTTTCACATTGGCCTATTATAGCGCCACCAGGAGGCCACAATAACCTACCTGACCTGGCGGAGACCTGTGCTCCGAGGAGCACTTTTTCTAGTTTCTCCTTGATTTCTCCTTGATTTCTCCCCGCTGGGGGGGGTCTGGTCAGTGCATGCAATCATGCAGAGATATTCACGTTTAAGTAATGAATGGTTATTATTATTAAAGATGGGTCTTACATTACTTCAGTCATCAAATCAATTTCTGTGCCTACTTTTTGCGTTTCAATATTACTTGATCTGCTAAAAAGTTTCGGGGGAAGACCCCTCCCTCCCTGATTCTCACAGTATGTTGGCAGGCTTGCACATAAGTCCACACACATGCTTTCTGTCAGAGAGAGAGAGAGAGAGAGAGAGAGAGAGGGAGAGAGAGGGAGAGGGAGAGGGAGAGAGAGAGGGATCGATAGCCTGCGCCACACACCCTAACCCACACACAATTTAGGCCTATACACTGTGACGCGCGCGTCTCTCTCTCTCTCTCTCTCTCGCTCTCTCTCTCTCCACACACACGCACGCATGCACGCATGCACACACACGCACGCACACACGCATACACACGCAGCATGCATGCACGCACTCACGCACACATGCACACACGCATGCACTCACGCACACACAGACAGACAGACAGGCACAGTCAGTCACGCACGCACGCACGCACGCACGCACGCACGCACGCACACACACACACACACACACACACACACACACACACACACACACACACACACACACACACACACACACACACACACACACACACACCGGATTAGACACGTAATTGCTAAGACTCTCCTGTCGGAGAGACATTCTGATCTGCTTGACAGGTGAATTTTCTGTCGTCTCACAAACTGCCGGGCCAAGCCGTTCCGTTCTGCGTCTTTGGGTTTATACAGTGGACATGACGACTGCAGCACCAGCGAGCGAAGAGAAAAGTCTCTTAAATCACATATAGCCTATACTATAAAGTCTAGATCATGTGAAACGATCAACTAGAATTTGATTAATATGCAAATTCGAAAGCAAAGGCGTTCAGTTCGGGCCTTCAGCTCGAGCCCTAATTAATCAGCTGCTAAAGGAAATTAATACATACATCAACTCTGTCAGGAACATGCTTAGCTCAATCGCCCGTAAAATTGAAGTTTGAAGTATTAACTGGCTCGACGGGGAAGGCTCTGATTACAACTCTACAACTCTACAGCTCCATTTTGACTTAGAGACACAGACTCAAATAATGCTGAGGATGGAATGATTTACAACACAACAGATCTGGATTTTGATTTGAGCCTTACAGCATGTGGTTCTCAACCTGTGGGTCGGGACCCCACATGATTTGTGGGGGTCCCCAGATGATAGTGAAGTGACAATTGAAGGACGTTTAAGACCTTTTTAATACCTCAAGAAAAGAAAAAGACCAAATATACTGCATCAAAAGTAATCAACTATAACTATACTAACATTGGCCAAAATGTCAAATAATATAAGAAAGGGGTCAAAATTGTGAAAATAGCCGAACTGTAGATCTGCTATATTCACAATATTTATCTGTGGAACAAAGTCAAACAAAATGGGGGTCCCCAGTTCAAATATGAATATTTTGGGGGGTCAAGGCCTGCAAAGGTTGAGAACCAATGCCTTACAACATACTGTTGTTATTCCTGTTTCATTTATCTAATGTAAGCCTATATATTGTTGTTACTATATTATTACTCAACTTTATTATTATTATATTATTATTGTTATTTTGCCAGTATACAGGTAATAAACAGGTAGCTCAAAAGAACTGAGCTGAATGGCTGAGATGTAGTGTTCTATATTCCCATATTGTAGGCTAATCATTGTTGTAGGCCTATAGTGTTTGTTCAGTAACAGGGGTCACTCCCCCGTCTCTATAAATGTTCAGGTCGGGATACCAATGTCATCCTCAGGAGAAAGAAAGAACTCAGGATACATAAACGAAACAGACAAAATTGGAAGTGGAACAACATTGAAGCTGATATGTTCTCTTATATGACATTGGTGACCCACAAATGTAAAGAGCTGGAGAGACAGGGAGACCCTTGAACAAACAGTAATGATTTGAGGCTTACTATCTATCAGAATAACTTGAACTTGTTAACAGGAAAAAATGTTTTAACAAAAGATAACTATGGCTACAGCACTTTTAAAGTAAGTTTTTTTTTCCACTTTTAAAGCTCTTCATATAGGACACAATAGAACTTCAGTCATTTATTCACGTCATTTCAGGCCAAGATAGGCTAGCTATCCATACTTTTTGCATGTATTCTATGGCTGTAGGCCTGTTGTAACTTGATGACCATGGTCTTTCAATATTTCAATGGGACCACGTGGGTAAATACAAGTTAATAAATGTAGGCTACATTAACACCTTGAAATAAATAAACATGTTCCCTCATTCAGTTACCCTGAAAATGTGGTAGGATGATAGACTGCCGTTTAGTTATAGCTACTGCTAGATGTGTGAAGTGCCACTTGATGAGTGTAACATGCGCTTATAATATTTCTCCCCTCCCTAGGCTACTTCACCTGAATAAGAAAGCAAGAAATGGTCAGAAAGGAGGGGTTCAAAAGGGGGGAGGCACAGAGATGAAATGAGAGTGGTGTGCTGCAGCTATGGTCCTATTGTTTCAGCAGGGGACTCATGCATCAAACTTCAATTTTCCGGACGATTGAATTAGTGATTTTTTCCATCTTGAACTGAAATACTGAAATACACTTAAAACCTCCGCATTAATTACCACGAACTGGCCCCTCAGACTGTGGTATTACTTATCACTGGAGCCCGCCTGACAACCGCTCATAAAATAAACTAGTGAGATCCATAAAGTTAGCCTGCCTTACCTCCCAACCCAGTCATAAATACGCTTTATTCAGAGCAGGCGTCACGCCGGTGGCAGAGGAGTGACTGATATGAGGAGGGAGGGAGAGAGACAGAGAGAGAGAGAGAGAGAGAGAGAGAGAGAGAGAGAGAGAGAGAGAGAGAGAGAGAGAGAGAGAGAGAGAGAGAGAGAGAGAAGCTTTCTAGTTGGCATGCGCTCACACGGGCGCGCGCACGTATACACTGACTATGCACGCTCAAACAAGTTGCATGAGAACCGTTGTAGAATTATTTATATATATATATATATATAAAATAATACATATATACTGCACATATGCATATATACTCCTAGAAAAAAGAAAAGAAAAGTGAGATTTCAACTTTAAGCTTCAAAAGCATTTCTGTGTAGCTATGTAATAGAAAGAATACACTTTTATATAATATGATATAATATAATATAGCCTAATATAATGTAGCCTAATATAATGCAGCCTAATATAATATAATATAATATAATATAATATAATATAATATAATATAATATAATATAATATAATATAATATAATATGACCTCTAAAATGGCCTATAAAACACTGCCAAGTCTAAAACAAATGAATAATTCTGTGAACTATTCTGTGGAGAACATTCAAAGAAAATAGCTGATCTACAAGTGTAGATTGGATTTGTTTGGTGAAGAGATGATTTTGTGTATAGGGAAAATAGAGTGCAGGGCCAAGCCTATGGTTTAAGTGGTTAAACTTATTCAAACAAAACTGCAGGAACTAATAGCGTAAACTTAGATATTCTATTTGGTTAAACAAGCAAACAAACAAAAAGAAATAAACAAAAAACGTCCAAGAAGTTATCATCAATTATTCCAACAACAGGCAGGATTAAACGGGAGGTAGGCTATCTTTAAAGTCCTTTTGGCTTTTTGGACTCGCTTTCTCACATCATCATGTTTTCAGCCTCATTAAACCCCTTAAAGACAAAGGAAATAAAGAGCAGGGAAGAATAAAGAGATGAGAAGAAAACAAACAAAAGAACTCCCTAACCAGACTTTGGCATAAATGTCACAGTCTCCAGCTCTTTATGGCTCCCCGCTTAACATGAAAAACACTTTTCAACCAAAATGTGTGGCGTTTAGAAAACGTTTCTTGGACAAAAGTCAAACATATTATTCCGGGGCTAAAAAGCGAAGAAAGACAAGTGGCCCACAAAAAAAGAGAAGTCAGTTTCATTGTAATTCATTGACTTGTTCAAAACGCCAGGCGAAGAAAGGAGGCTCGACATTAATAGTCGCAGATGCCCTCGTGAAGGCGAGAGTCTATGTATGCATTATGGCCTTTGTTCGCGCCGAGTTAAACACTTTAAAAAGGAGGGTTAACTCAATCCATCAAATTGTCTCGAATTGTGAGGGGAAAATTCAAAAACCATATGGCCTCCAAACGTTTGCGTCCTTTCTGTGCGGCGGGACACACTTGTCTCAGTATTGCTGCCTGCGGGAGACTGGGCATGCTCCATTGTGACTTGTCACATCGGGGAACGCTGCTCATTTGTCCCCAGTTTTCATGCTTTACGCTCAAAATTATGGCCCAGTCCCCTGGAACAAAAACGGGGTCTGTAAAGGCCCGAGAGAAAACTGGCCCAAAACTTTGTGTTTTTTGTGGCATCCACGTCCCCTTTTTTTCCTCTCCCGGGACCAGATTTGTGTTTCTCACATAAATTTCGCCTCGAATGGGGGAAGTACGTCGTGGGGTCAAAAAGCCAAGACACGCTTTTAGAAAGTGAAAGATTTGAGAGATTCCGAGCCACAGAATGTTTAAAGCAACCCTCGCCTATTAGAAAAGGCACAATGAATGGCACAACAATATTTGAAAAAGTGCAGCCTGCTGAAAGTGTTCCGCTAAATAGGTTGCTTTGATTAGGCTACGCCCAAATTGGCAAATGATGCGTTTAAAAAATGTTTTTGTCCGTTGTAACAAAGTAGACTATTTGGTGTAATGAATTCATTAATTAAACAATATAAAAGAAATATTCAGAAAAAGCCATTTATTCCCATAGTATATACATTACAGTTTGTGCATTGGTTTTCAAATTACTGTCCTGATTCTAGAAAGGCACTTTCAGGTGTAAAAATAAAATAAAAATAAAGTTATAGCCGTAACTCTATATTGTATCCAAACAATAAATCTAGAAAGTGTAGCTGTCAAAATTACGGCTAAATTAATTTTATTTTGATACCATCGCTTGAGCATTCCCATAAAATGCATATTGTGTATAACCGAGTGTCACTCTGATCATGCATTTGCAGCAGAAGGTATAGGCCTATAAATCCAAGTCAAGGTTACAGATGGGCAAGAAAATGAGCCTGGAGTGAGAAACGGTGGTTTGGCTCAACATAAAACAAGCGAAATAATTTAAAACACAAAAAAATAAATAGATATTTATGGTCACAAATCAAAACATGCATTCCCATGCAAAAAATAAGGGAGAAATTGTGTCGCACATTAAACATGACCATACTAAGTACTGTGTGTGTGTGTGTGTGTGTGTGTGTGTGTGTGTGTGTGTGTGTGTGTGTGTGTGTGTGTGTGTGTGTGTGTGTGTGTGTGTGTGTGCGTGCGTGCGCGCGTGCACGCGCGTGCGTGGTACGTGTGGCCATGTGTGTGTGTGTGTGTGTGTGTGTGTGTGTGTGTGTGTCTGTGCGTGCGTGCGTGCGTGCGCGTGCGTGCGAGTGTGTGCGTGTGTGTGTGTGTGTGTGTGTGTGTGTGTGTGTGTGTGTGTGTGTGTGTGTGTGTGTGTGTGTGTGTGTGTCGAACAGTAAACAAATAAAGAAAAGAAAACAATAACTTAAGTAATAGCCTATCATTTTCAGACCATATTGCTTTGATTGCAAGAGAAAACACCTTGCCAATGAATAAATCGTACCACTGCATTTCTTCTCTTCATGCTTTTACTATGAATAGGCCTATATCTGTTGCCCGATATAAAAAGGTCATAACAGTTTGGTACAATGTTTCTGAGATGGTATACAATATATAAGCAGTACAAGATACAAGTCTTCCATGTGATGTGGGGGGGTTTGATATTTGCCGTCTTTCGTTTGTCCATTTCGACTGTTCCAACCCCACACCGTGGGGTTGGAACAGTCAAAACGGACGAACAAAAGACGGCAAATATCACAGTGCCATCAGTCATCCACGTCAATTTCCACGTCCTCTTCGTCGTCCTCGGAACACTCTTTACTAGTCGTTGTGTGGTCCGAGAACGGCGACATGGGGGGGGAGTGGGACATCCGCAGTTTGTGAGCGTCCCGCTGACCCCGTGCGGCGGGGGAGGAGGACGACGAGCCGACGGAACGCGGGACGTGGCCCAGCGTCCCGTTGGCGCATTTCTCCAGGTCCGCGAGCTTGGCGAGTTTCTCCAGCGGCACGGTGCCCGTTGCCTTGGCCGACTCCACGTCCGCCTTCATCTCCTCCAGGTCCCGCTTTAGCTTGGCCCGGCGGTTCTGGAACCACGTGATGACCTGGGCGTTCGTCAGGCCCAGTTGCTGGGCGATCTGGTCCCGGTCGGCCGGCGACAGGTACTTCTGGTAGAGGAACCGCTTCTCCAGCTCGTAGATTTGGTGGTTGGTGAACGCCGTGCGAGACTTCCGGCGTTTCTTCGGCGTGTTTCTCTGGCCGAACAGTGTCATCCCGTCTCTTCCTGCGGGGAAGAAGACACAGAGAAAAGGTTTTAGTTCAACCCAACCGACATGTCAGTTATTATGTTCATGCCTCTCGCTCTCTCTTACTGCGCCAAGGGCGTTGCAGGCTGCGCGTAAAACACCAGCCCTATGGCCTATAGGTGAATGAAGAGGTCTGAATATTTCAAACTAGGTGGCACAAATGCATTTTTATTATTATCATTTAACTGGATTTACGCACTCTTATGTAATGTATTCCACATGTAGGCATAATGCATTAATCCCGTCAATAGGCTAATAAGGCTATCATCATCATGCCGTGACACCTGATCTGGTAATTCCTCTTCCTCTACAACAGGCAATAATAAATAAATCATACACCAACGGAATGTAAATATTATTATTATTATTATTGGACAATTTTACTCGCGCAAAATTAAATTATGGCTTTAGCAACAACAAAAAAATGCTAGCCTATGAAAAAGGAGGTAGTGAATAAAACAAAACAATGGACGAGATGCAATACATGCGGCTTCACTAATAGCATCATCCAATAGGCTACAACATATTCCACATTCCAACGTTTAAAACCCATGCAAACATTTTTGGGAGTGATGTATACCTATACCTTCCGCAGCTTGTAACACGCTGACCTCCAGCCCCTTGAACGTCTTGCTGGCCAGCTCCTCCAGGGCGCACAGCGGGGAGGTCTGTGTGAGCAGGGCCCGGCTCGACAGGGACAGGCCGGAGGGACGGTGATGTTTCTCGGACGAGATCAGGTGCGCCGTCCCGCAGAGCGCGTAACTTCGCTTCACCGACGGCTTGTTCAGAATGTCCTCGATGCTGAAGGGAGTGAGCGGCTTGTTGGAGTTGGCAGGCGGCGGGAGGTGGTCCAGCGGGCTGCCTCGCCGCCTGTTCTCCACCGCATTCTCGCCGCATTTGGACACTTCTTTGGATGTCATGTTTCAACCAGCTATAGTGCTGCAAGTTTGTTGGAAATATAAGCAGTCCCAAAAAAAAAACAAGACAAATAAAATAAAATAAAATAGAAAAATAACAGCAACAAAAGGCTATCGAAAGAAAATATAAAATAGTCACATAACAGTAAAGGAGTTAGCCCCGCATCGTGGATAATTGCGGAGCAGAGGAAAAAAAAAAGGTCTTATTCCAAAACGGGATGGGATGGTTCTTTAAAAGTATATCGTCCCCAGATAAGGAGAAGGAAAGAGCAGGTCCGGAGTATAGTGACTGAGTGAGACGCCCTCCTTGAAAATGGCGAGGGTCGAAAAGAGTTGCACAGAGATCTGACGACTACTAACAAGTTATCATTGATTGGGGAGGTAATCAATTATCTCTCTGGTGGCACTTTCACCCTCGCTTCTCCTCTCTCTCTCTCCCTCTCGCTCTCTCCCCTTTCTCTCTCTCTCTGTCACACTCTTTGACTATGTTGCAGTCCAGTGCGGGGCTTTTTGGCGAGTTGGGGTGTCCCATTAATTAGGACGCATGGCTAGGAGGAGGGGAGGAGCCCCGTGGAATCATAATGCTTTGTGCTCCTCTCATCATCTTTGGGGCTAATTTAGTCCGTGTGGTGAGGAACCAGAATAGGCCTCTCGGTAAATGAGGAGAGAGAGAGAGAGAGAGAGAGAGAGAGAGAGAGAGAGAGAGAGAGAGAGAGAGAGAGAGAGAGATGAGAGAGAGAGAGAGAGAGAGAGAGAGAGAGTGAGAGAGAGAGAGTGAGAGATGGAGAGGATGGAGCCCAGCCTGTAGCCTAAAAGCTCGTCAATGTAATGAACATAATAATAATAATAATTCAGAAGTCATAATTTGTTTAATTGAATATGAATTGTATGGCTATTTAAATACAAGAGAGTATTTGACATGTCTATATCCTGTGTGTTACAGACTTTAGTGATTTATTTCAAAGGACGTAGATCTATTTTTTTTTTTACACCGAACGAAACGGATGATCTTTTGTTTTGTAAAGGTAATATAGAGCTTGGCGAATGGCGATACATCAACTCTGACGATATCTCCTCTGGGGAGAGGGAGGGTGAGTGAAGGAGCGAGAGAGAGAGAGAGAGAGAGGGAGAAAGAGGGAGAGAGGGAGAGAGAGAGAGAGAGAGAGAGAGAGAGAGAGAGAGAGAGAGAGAGAGAGAGAGAGAGAGAGAGATGGGGAGGGGGTGAGAGAGAGTAGTATGCTTCCCCCTCTCAGCATCGCCAAATCCGGGCCATAACTCAAGCGAAAGGGCTTATTTTACATCCGCGCCGAGATATTTCATCTCCGATCAAATCTCCCCGCCTTCCTTCATTCCTCCAGCGCTGGCAGTATGATGATGATGGCTTTATTTTTGTGTGCTTCAGCTGAAAAAAAAAACATAATTCTGCCGACGGGCCATCTGCATATAAACGAACGACGTTTGTTCGTTCTGTCGGGGATTAGTAAGATTTATATACATTCTTTTTTGTTTTTCGTATTCTTCAGTGTTTTTGGTAACGGAATTGGGATAAATTGTTTATTAATGGTTTATATATAATATTTTAACAGAATTACATTTTCATATATATAACCAGATATTATTATATTAGTTCATTATGTTTTATCTATTATTTAGGGTTTGATCACAGAATATTTAATTGCTATTGTAGATTATTATTAATGTTAGTATTGTTTGTATTATTAATATTATTTGCTAGCAGAGGCTAGCAATAGAAACATTGTTACAGCAGGACAATTTTTTTTAAGGTTTGTATTTGCTGCTGTCTTTCCATAGAAAAACGTTGTTATTATAATTAGGCTATTATAATCATTATAATTGTAATAATAATAATAATTATTATTATTAGTGGCAGTAGTATTATTACTGCCAGTATATTATTCCCACTCCTGCCCTAAAAGAGGGGTTAGGAGGAGGACTAATAATGACGTGTATTTTAACGTTGATATTACAGTGATGACTGATAGTAACTGTATCATAATGTAGGCTACTCTTCCACCAGGGAAATAAAACACAAACAGACTGATGATAATGTCAGCAGGAGAGGGAGAGGGGAGAGAAGGGGGGGGGGGGGTATGTTTTCAATCTATAGGCCTATGTTCGTTGATGATCTTCAAAATAAATGTTTTATGATTATTCAATATAATAATACAAAATGAACATTTAATTGTTTAAAGAGCATTGCACTGCCTATTATGCTATAGCTTATCTATCTGTCTATTTATTTTGTATTAATATTGGTTATTTAGCCAATTCAACTATTCAATAGAGGGTGAAGTGCTTTGTGCTTTGTTTGGAGTGTGTCAAATCTTACAAAGACTTCCTCTTTTCAGTCCTATAAAGAGCTAGGCCGAAGAATTCAAAGGCATGAGTCAACATTAAGTGATACAACGGAGGGAGAGAGAGAGAGAGAGAGAGAGAGAGAGAGAGAGAGAGAGAGAGAGAGAGAGAGAGAGAGAGAGAGAGAGAGAGAGAGCATGCAGGGAGGTGGTAGTAAACGGACCTGAGTTGCAACTGTACTTGGACACCTTGTCTCTGTGAGCTTGCAGATCTGCCATATTTTTGGGCGAATGTTACCCCCAAAATAGGGATGCTATGTGGGTTCAAGTGGTTAAGCTGAGAGCATCACGATTCACAAGCTCCGTTTATTTCTGATTGTCTTTGTTTTCACAGAAAATAATAATTGGTTTTATTTGAGAGCTACGATTGATGAATCCAGTTTCTAAACACAGTCTAGCAGTGGTTCTCAACCTTTACAGGCCGCGACCCCCCCCAAATAATCATTTTAACTGGGGACCCCCCACTCTGACAAGCACTTGGAATTGTAGGAATTACATTTAGTTTGACTCGGTTCCACAGATAAATATTGTGAAAATAGCCAATCTACAAGCTATCAAGGCTAGTTGATAGCTTAGATGGCTATTGTAGATCGGCTATTTTCATTTTTTTTGCCTCTTTCCTATATTTAACAATTTGGCCAATGTCTGTCCAGACCAGTTCTTGGTCTTTTTTCAATTCCTTTTTTTTTCTTCATTATTTCGTTTTTTAGGTATTATCTTAAATTGTCACTTACTGTCATCTGGGGACCCCCCGCCAAAAAAAAAAATCATGTTGAGACCCCTCTGTGGACCCCAACCCCCAGGTTGAGAACCACTGGTCTGCAGGCTGAGTGAGAGAGGCAGGCAGAGCATTGACCCATTGTCGCTTTGTGACATCTTCAAAAGGTCCTATAATGTGGTCTCGGAAGTCAAAACAAACAACCAAACTAAAAACTAAAAACATTAATATAGCACCACGTCAGTTATTTTCATTGAAAATTGCAGCCACCTACTTTTGATCATGTTCCTCTTCTTCATGACGCATAACGAAACATCAAATGCATAGAAGAAATGTTTTGTTTGTTTTTTAAACGCCATCATGCAGTCTTAAATAAATAAATAAGCCGGCAACAGAAGAATGACAGCACAGCCTGACACTGGTCTCCAGTAGCTGTTATGAAACAAAAAGCCAGCGTGACGACATAGCCTACTCCTACTATAACAACCGGAAATTAGTTTTAATAATAGTGTCAACTATACTGCAATTAATGTCAAATTATATAGAAAAATAGAACTCAGTTTCAAGTCAACATGAGGAAACATGTCAATATTCACATCGAATTGAATACATAGGACCACAATGGAAACAAGTCCCCATAGGGTCTTAACAAAAAAAAGACTAAATGTCTGACTGTACCTCGTGCTGTTTATATTTCTGACTAATAAAGTATTCAATCAATCAATCAATCAATGATATAGCTATATTGGAGAGTAAGCATTTGACAAGATAAAACAACAAAGATCAGGTGACAACAAAAAAAAAGAAAAAAATTGGCACACAATAAAAATAAATGCAAAAAGTGCAATACTGAACATAATTCATACTATTAATTAAAATATTATGACGGGACTGTAGGCTGATCAACAGGACTGCAAATAGGACAGCTTTGTATAGATAACAACACGACAACGTCTGATGTCGCACTGACATTCGCCTGGTGGGTCAGTCAGACAGACAGTAGATGATGTCCAGAGAGGCCACGTGCTGCTGCTGCGCATGCTTGTTTATAAAATAGTGATATTTGTGGCGGCGTCATCTCTGTCCCACCAAAGAACCCCCCCCCAGCCAACCCCCACCACCCACCCACGACCCACCCCACCAGCCCTTTCACGCCAAGGTCACCGACATGATGCCTATACCTCGTCTCAGTTCACCCAAGAGGGAACCTATGGTTCTCAAAGTGGGGTCCGGGGACCACCAGGGCCCTTGAGGGGGTTCTAGGGGGTCCCCAGCAGAATTAGTCAATATAGCATCAAAATCAGCGTAACCACTTTATACATAAGCTATTTAAAAATTGCCGATCTGCAAGCTCATATAAGCTATTTAAAAATAGCCGATCTGCAAGCTCACAAGCTTATGAGCTTGCCTTGTAGATCTGCTATTTTCAAAAAAATCGTGAGAAAATGTAAAAAAAAATGAATATTTTTGAAGCTTTTTGTATTGGGGGAAAGGGGGGGGGGGGGGGGTTCCCTGCATGGCACAAAATATTTTCAGATGGGGGCCAGCAGCCAATTCAATAACCGAAACAGGGGTTGGAATTTATTCCAGTGATCTCAACAGAGTACACCTTTTCTGTTTAGTTTTAAATACTGCTCAGTGAAATGATGGAATTGAAAGAAGAAAAAAAAATCAGTATGGCCTAAAGCCTCACTGAGGCATACTGCTGGGAATATATTGGTTCCTAATTAATATGTTGCTTTATATACATGCAAGTACAGAAAGCTTTTAAGGAATTCCAATCAAAACAAAGCCTTATCAAATCCATGTAGGCTACCTTATCTTAACAATGTATGCATGTACAGTAAACACTGCTATTTGCAGTGTTATGCAGTTCTATATTAAGCTATTATTTTGTGCATTTTAAATGGCTTTACTAAAGTTTAAGATTAGTATTAGCAACAACAATTAGACAAATAATAAGTGCCATAATCTCTGGCAAAAAAATATAGGCCCTATTTTCTAGTGGAACAGGATTTCTTTCTTCTCAGCTCCTTTACTCACACCTTGTGGTTTGTCTTTGTAGGGCAAATAGCCCACTGTTTAGATGCCCCAGCAGAGTTGAAAGCAATCTGTGGGAGGTGATGATAAAATATATGACTCGGCCTGCTCTTAAACATGCATGTGAAATCACATTTGCCAAACGCTGCAAGCACTCCCTTTCCCCTCACAAACCAGGTGTTGATTTAGGCCTGTCTAATGTGTCAGTCTCTGATAGCCTACTGTAAGTGGGTGAGCTCATGCCAGAGACACAGACTCTCACTGTGAGGGATTTAAGTCTGGTCAGTCAGACAGACAGCTGTGGGGGTAAACTGACCACACCGTAGCCATTTTGTAGGACCCACAAAGACCCCTCCACACACACACTTTCCCCAAGCGTATGTTATCTTATGTGATATCAGATATATAGAGCACACAGATATCCCTGCTTAGACATGTCTCCCTGTTTTAGTGAGATGTGCAACTACAATATAAATCACATGTGATTAACAGAGGTCAGTCACTCTGACGTCCCATTGGACGGTGTCTTAACGAGGGCCGACCTGGTTGGAGGAGAGAGGATTTATCAGGCGAGTTGGTAGATCTCAGGAGAGACGGCCATATTTTTTCAGCTAGTGGAGATGTAATAACTGGCCTCTCTGACAAATAGACCTGATGGACTGGTTCTCTCTCTTTGCCTCACACACGTGCGTGTGCATGCACACATGCGTGCACATTTATCCCCATTATCAGTGTGTATATGTGTTGTGTGTGTATATATATATATATATATACCGCATATATATACCGTATGTATAAACCGTATATATACTGTATACTGTGTGTATATATACACACACACAGTATAAATATATATATATTAGAAAATATTTTTATTAGGGAAAATTATAAGTACACACTTACAGAAGTACAGGTGTATATTTATATTGATATATATATTTATATTAGACATACAGTAGATTACACCGAAAAATCATGAAAGAGAAAATGAGACACAAAAAATGGAGTCAACAAAGTGAAAGTCAACCCATTATTCTTCATGCAAGGAAAAATAGAGAGGAAAAAAAGAAACAGGTGCACCGTCTCCTAGGAAATCCAAGAGGCCCAGAGCTCACCCCCTGAGGAGTGCATAATGTACTGTTACTCTGTCCTTAAAGTCTTTTTCATGGTTCTCTGGCTGTAGTGAACTAGTGATACAACATCCCTTTACTGCTCTGTAGAACCCCATGGATCCTTTAAAGAACCATAAAAAACTCATTCATTCACTCCAATACGCCCATGTCTTGATTCACATATTTATTAACTACTTAAACCCAATATACTTCGCTGTACGTCAAATAAAACCAAATGTTCACATATTTCAGCCGAATGTTCGTCATGCCCAGAATAGGGATGCTGGGATTCATGTGGCTAAAAGGAAACTCTATGTCCGTAGCAATCTGCATAAGAGCAGCATTAAAAACCTGGCATTCATTGCGTAAATCCTATCCAACCATATATTTAATGCATGGACAGAACAAACACTGTTTTTGATATTACAATTAGAATATCTTTGAATTTATTTAATTTTTTTGTGGATAATTTACAAAAAAATAAATAATCCATGCTGTCTATATTTCTGTTTTCCTAATGTTGCACTCTTAGCCCCTTCTGAAAAGGAGATTACAAAAATTAAGCTCAACGGGACCACTTAAATATAGGTTAAATTAGATAATTTACAAAAACTGGTCAACCTAAGAATCATTTACCGTGTTAGTTGCTCTAACAGTTTCTCTTTCTCACAGCGTTGTGCCTGCCAGGCAGCCAGCAGCAGATTGGTATGACACCCCCTGATCATACTAGAGTGGTTTGGGGCCTGTACTAGAACACACTGTATGACCCAACACACTGTAGCTGGCACAGCCTGGACACAGGGGCCTCCTCTTTCACAAACCATGAAACAGAACAGAAGTGACCATCAAAAAAAAGAACTATCAATGGACTTGTGTCCACTGATAGTCTATAGTTGTTAAGCTGCTTGCTTGTGGAACAATATACCACTCTTTGCCTATGGGATGATTAAATCCCAATTTAGCCTTTCTGTTTGTTGCCCTGCCTATATTCCTTATCCTGTCTCCCTCTCAGTGTTCGTATTGTTTAGCTTGATAAATAAAATATACAAAGAAGCACATGCACTGCCCAATACATTTAAAAATATCAAAATCCCAGCCAGTAGAAAGCCTATATATGCGAGTTGACTCAAATGGCCAGAGCATGTTGGAGTCTAAAGAAAATAATTTCCAACTGGTTTCAGTCATCACAATCAGATTTTGACTAATATCTTTTTTGAAGATTGATAGCTTTTTTTTTTTTTTTACAGAACTTGCCAAGTTTGTCCAAGCCAAATATGTGGACTCCAAATGTTAACATATTTGATTGATTGATGTACTTTATTTAGTAAGACATGAGAATAACAGTACATGGAAGTACAAATTCACAATACAAGGTCTACTAAACTGGAAGACTCATTAAGCACTGAGCTTAATTTGGCTACACTAGGGCCTAGTGTAATTCAACATCTTCAGGCAATGACTCAGAATTCAACATTTATCTATACATCAATACTTGACTAATGTGGACCGTGTGGTCTGTGGACTTAAATAAGTAGTTCACCCAAAAAATGACTTTTATGTTTATGTTTAATGACAATTACACACCCCATGAAGCCTTTTTTGTTTTTGTTGCATTCCTAAGCATTCCTGATGACCGGTGGAGTCTCTGGTAGGAGACTCAATTCTTGACCTGCATTTGAGTCTCCTACTGGACTCCGCCGTCTGGAGTAATACCAGCAGTTAGGATCAAACTATAACCTTCATCCTATACTCAAACCCCTACCTTAACCTTAACCACACCAATAGTGCCTAACCCCAACCAAAATAACCATGCATGACCAAAAACCATATAATACTGATGGTGTAATTATTAATACTAGTGGGTAGAGTCAGTAATAATAATAATGATGATAATAATAGCTTATAACATACACAAATTAACAAATGAAGAAAGCAAACATATTAGGCACATAGTCAAACAGAAATAAAGTCATTAAAGGAATAACATGCCACACAACAGCCTTACAATAAAAGTGAGTTTTAAGTGGTCAACATTTCGGGCCTTACATTTTGACTCCACATGTTGACATATTTGTGGTTTTTGTATTTGTGGTTTTAGACTTAACCCCAAACAATTGATACACAAGGTTTTTCAATGGATTCTGGTGGGCTGGGCATGCTAAATAACATACTACAAATATGAAAAACATGCCTTCCGGAAAGGCCTAATTTTCAAGATGGCATCCGAGATTACTGCCGGAAAATGGCTATATATCTCAATTGAAAAAAAATATGAAAAATATTTTTCAATTGATTCTAGTACCTCTAGGCATGCTTAATAACACACACAAAATCTATGAAAAATATAAATGTTCCGGAAAGGCTTAATCTTCAAGATGGCGTCCAAAATGGCGTCCGGGAGCAAAATAGCTATTGTATATTTCAAATGCAAAAATGAATATAAAATATTTTTCACTTAATTCTGGTACCTCTAGAAATGCCTAAGAAAAGTATACCTACCGGAAAGGTGTAATTTTCAAGATGGTGTGTGTGGTAAAGACAGACACTGCCTTTCCCACTTTACCTTTATAGCCTCACATGTTCCATTATTTTCATTATTTTCTGTTTAACATATGCATTTTCATACTACTCATTTCATATTAATTTCATTTATACAAACAACACAGAGACAATTGTTTGTGTAAAACATAACCACTTTATTTTATCTCAACAGTTTAAAGCTCCTCACCACACCAAACAAACACCCATACTTGCCATGTCCTCTTCCTGGTCTGAGGATCTGAAAAGAGTAACACATGACCACAGTGCTCGTTATATGGAGGGTAGGGGAATTGGGACATACCATTTGACAGGGGAGTGTGGGATTTTTCTGTATAAGGTATATTATGATTGAAAAGAGGTGTGTTGTTAAACATGATTAATACTTACCTTTTGATTGATTTGAATGATTTCTGTAAAGTTTGGAAAATGTTTTCTTTGTTTGAGTTCACTAGTATTTTAGGTGAATGTGTTGAGGTTACCTGTCTTTTGACATGGTTGAGGCCACTAGGTGGAGGCCATACAGGTAGATGATATGAGTCAGTCTAGTCTCAGGCCTGGAGAGGAAAAGTCATGGGCACAATGCTGCTGCTAAAGCTCTGCCCTTTATCTCAGTCTGACAGAGTCAGTTAAGTCTCTGGACTGTTGCTTGTTTGAAGCATGTAAGTTTATTGTTTTGTGTTTTTTTGAATTACTTTTTTTGAAAAAATGTTTGAACATCATTTTTGTGCACCTTAAGAAAAATAAATCCGGATTATTGCAACATTTGGTTTGTCATTCTGTCTACCTAGCCCTCATCAGAAAGAACTCTTTTACAGTGTCCAAGATGGCTGCCTGGAGCTTAAAATGACTATATATCTCAATTGAAATAAATGATACAAAAGATTTGCAATTGATTCTGGTACCTTTATGCATGCTTAAATGCATACGAAAAATCTAGGAAAATGACCCCTTTCCGGAAGGTATATTTTCCTAGATTTTTAGTATGTTCTTACGCATGTCTAGAGGTACCAGAATCAAGTGAAAAACCTTTTGTATAAATGTTTGCTATAGAGGGAGCTATTTTAAGCTCCCGGACGCCATTTTGGACGCCATCTTGAAAATGAAGCCTTTCAGGAAGGTATATTTAATTTGATCTTTTGTATGTTATTAAGCATGCCAAGAGGTAACGGAATAAATAAAAATCTTTTGTAACTTTTTTTTCAATTGAGATATATCCATTATAAGCCCCTGGTAGCCATCTTGGACGCCATCTTGAAACATTTTTTAATCAATTTTATGGGGGTTAAACCATATTGACCCTCTATTTGGACAATTGTCCAAATTGCAATGGCTTTGGTGCGAGATCATGTTAAGAGACCTACAGTACTTAGTCTTACCTAGCCAGACACCTATTCCACAATCTCAGAATGCTATATAGAGTCTGGAACCACACATCCCGAAATCCGAGGCAGGAAGCTGTTATCTGTTATCCGTCATTTCCGTTCACGAAAATATATTTTGAAATATCTTTACATATTATATTTCAGCTAAGCAACCAGCTATATATGCTTAGATGATTTTGATTTATATTAGTATACATTTTTGCGACTGTAAAGATGTGGGAGGCAACATTCTGTCACGTGAGACTATATACTCTCAAAATATACATACAAAGAGGGAACGATGCCCTCTGCTCACGCCAGCAGCAACTTTGTTAGGTGCAGTCGCTGTAAACTTAATTTATTTGATTTATTTGATTTGCACAACAGTTTATATATAAATATGCATGATAGTTCTTTCCATAGGAAAGTTGACTTATGCGAGAACCTCACCATTTTACATTACGTATAATTTGAATTATCTAATATAAAATCTACGGGGGAAAAAACATATGATAAAGAAAAGAGGACAAACAATAAATATAAAAGTACATACTGAGCAGAAGAGACGAAAACAAAAGCCTGTGTCACTGTCGCCTACGCCTAGATTGCCTCTCAATGCATGCACATACTGTAGTTTTGAGGAAGTCGAATGCTCGAGAGCAATGGCAGCTTGTAATAATAATAATAATAATGTTTTTAAGCAAATACAACAATTTAAGTATTTTCTTAAAGGCAGGTATATTAATATAACGCCATTAAGGTGGTGGTCCAGTGTGTGGTCCAGGTGGCTTGTGCAGACAGTGTCTGTCTCTAGTTGTTCTAATGGGCAAGCACATCTGCCCTCCTAGTGACCGTTGCTTGACTCTGTCATTTGCATAAAGTCTAACTTTTCTAAACTTTCTTTGTCACCAAGTCATGGCGATTTTGTCACCAGGCGTTTCGCCGCTCCATGTCACTCAGTGTAGCCCAGCTATCATCGGAAATGAATGACTGCTGGCCGCTTTGTTGCTCGTTGTTGCTGCCGGTGGGTGGCGATGGGCCTTGATAACAATGCTATTCACAGTCCTTTGGTAATAGCGACTAGAGGAGAATGTTGGAGAATAATAACAGCAGTTTTCAAATACTAGAGGTTCGGGCCGCTATGCAGCCCTCACATCTAGAGTTCGCTCACTACGTCGCACTGCCGATCCGACCAATATGTCTGAGTCACAGTGTTGGGGGATTTGTCAGAATACTCGTTGTAGCCCTCTGTGTCCATTTTGTGCCCATATATTATGGAGATATCTGTATCTGTCAGTCCTTGTCCCTTTTTTGCCCATATATGGAATCCATGATGTCATCAGTATATGCCCATATATTGGAATGTCCATATATGGGCATTTTGGCTGGATCTGCGGTTCTGGACAACTGGATATCCGAACTACTCGACGGCGGGCACCGCACTCCCTCGAGTCCATGGCGCTGCACGCGCCGAGTTTGATGTCGATCCGTCCATACTGTATATGCACATGACCATATATGGGCATAGTGGTCGGATCTGTGGCTCTGGACAACCGGATCTCTGTATCTGTCAGTCCTTCTCCCTTTTATGCCCATGGAGATCGCTAATGTCATCAGTATTTGCCCAAATATGAGCATGCCCCCTTCTGTGCCCATATATGAAGCTGACTGATTTGTTTGCGGCTGATGCCATGCCGACACATTGAGGTTAGACAACCCACTCCATATTTGGGCATAGCTGCATTGGGAACTCCTTATACGGCTGAGTCAGAGTGACCTCAGAGGTCCGCCAGTCCTCCCATTGGCCAATTTTAGTATTTTTTTAGGAAGATGAGATAAGATTAAATGAGATTGTTCAACATGATGTGTTTATTACAAGTTGCAGTAACCTATTCTAATTCAGTAGACATAACATCCTCAAAAATTCTAGCTAAGGGCAGTCCTAAATTTGATCAGTCTGAAAATCTGTCAAAAAATATTATAGAATCATCATTTGTATTGGTGTGGTAATCTTTATTTATATAGCACTTTTCATTCAAAGATATGCAGCTCAAAGTGCTTTACAGCCACACAATAAAGATGATACACATACTAAGTTGAAAAGAAATGTATCACGTTCAGACGCTTTCATTTATCATCTTGTTCAGGGGCTTGTGTAACTCAACCATGTATATTATGGGCAGCCCACTCTCATATAATATTATTTATTTACAAAGGCTAGAAGGCAGAGAGAAAGACAGAGAAAAGGGGCACAGGAGGAAAGCACTGGTGGGATTTGATCCCAGGCTAGTTATAACAGTGCAAGTGGGTCTGAACGTGTGGGTGTTAACCACTCAACCATTGATGTGTATGCTTAGACATGTATTTATTAGTGAGCTGAGACCACAGGTCCAGTCTAATTATGTGGAGCTGTGGGCTGCGTGGAGCTCGATGCCCAGAGGGGCTTTTCCTCCAACATGGCCGCCTGGGAAACAAACAGACTGGTCCGATGGTTCTCCTGTGAGAAGAAGAATAGGTTTCTCTCCTCCTGTCTACCTCTCTTTCTCAATGTCTCTTTCACTCTCTTTGTCTCACTCATTCTTTCCATTCCTAATGTTATCCCTCTTTCTCTTTCTTTCTCTTTGACTCTGTTTGTCTTTCTGCCGAGTCTCCTTCCCAATGCACACATACACGCACACACACGCACACGCACACGCACACACGCACACACACACACACACACACACACACACACACACACACACACACACACACACACACACACACAGCATCGCACGCACACACGCACGCACGCACGCACACGAATTAACAAACAAACAAACACACCCTCATCTTCTCTATCCTTTCTTCTCTGTCTTTCTCCATCTTCCCCTCTCTCTCTCTGAGTCTTTGAGGGATGGCCTCTGTCTTTCAATTAGCCTGCGATGGCCCTGGTACAAGGCTTGGCGTCTGGTGCAGCGGGCCTGCAGCAGATGCTGTGGCGGCTGCTGGCCTGTTTGTCAGCAGACAGCCGCCCTCCACACTGTGCTGAACAGTCATTAGGCTGGATCTCAGTATTCATGACAGAAGAGGAGAGGACAGAATGGCTGTGTGTGACTGAATGTGTGATTGAATGTGTGACTGAATGTGTGTGTGTGTGTGTGTGTGTGTGTGTGTGTGTGTGTGTGTGTGTGTGTGTGTGTGTGTGTGTGTGTGTGTGTGTGTGTGTGTGTGTGTGTGTGTGTAGATAGATAGATAGATAGATAGATAGATACGTAATACATAGATAGATACTACAGACAGAGAGAGAGAGAGAACAACCATAAGATAGAGACACAGTATGCAGTGTAACCCCCATCAGGCAGACCAGTGTCGTGACAGAGAGAACAACCATAAGATAGAGACACAGTATGCAGTGTAACCCCCATCAAGCAGACCAGTGCTGTGCTGTGCTGTTTTGGGGTATCAGCAGATGATTTGTCGTCTCACAGTAGGCTCCCTCTACGCAGCACCTGGCTTCCCCACACAGAGGAATATGGTGGCTGCCACCACCATACACCAACACACACACTACCATATGCCCCCATTGTCATTCCAATGAGCCCGGACAACATTCACTTTCCCCCTCATTCAGTGAGGTCTATCAATGCAGGGTCCCATGCTGAGGGGCCGCAGGTCAAGTGGGACTAACACTACAAAGTGGCCCCTGATGGTATCTCTCACACACACACACACAAACACGCGCGTGCATGCGCGCACACACACACAAACACGCACGCACGCACACAGAACTGAGAAGCGCACACTAAAACATCTAAAATCACATAGTGATTTTTTAAAATAAAGATTTTGGGTTGCCGTGTTGGCTGTGTACACTTTATCTGCATGTTTGTTCAGAATTAATTAATTAATTGTTTGTTTATATGTTGTCTTCATGTGTACTTGTGCTTGTATCTCACCTTCCTGTTATGTGAACTTTGTAGCAGTTGGTTGAAAGTGCTATAAACATTTTTCTGGTTCAAGTATGCAAGTAAAGTGTGTATAGCCATATGAATGCACAAGCAGATCTGTCTCAGACAAACATGCACACGCACACATGCACGCACGCACGCGCACGCACGCACACACACACACACACACACACACACACACACACACACACACACACACACACACACACACACACACACGAACGTGCGCGCGCACACTCAACCACCTCCTCCCTCTGTTCTCTCCTCCTCCTCCTCCTCCTCCTCCTCCTCCCCCTCCTCTCTCTCTCTTTCTCTCTTTCTCTCTCTCTCCCTCCTCCTCTCCCTCTGCTCCTCCAAGCCCCCTGTGGGCTGGACTGAGGAAATGTGAATTAGCTCCATCAATGCAGAGGTTAACATTGTGCAAAAGGCCGATGCTGACCCCTGGTTGTATTCTTGGTTTGATGTCTTTCTCTGGGCCAAAAGCTTATGAATAAAAATGACGAGGGGAGCGGAGAGTGACAAAGGGATTTGTCTGACTAATGCCAAGGAGAAAATCCCCTCAGGGACAGGTTTGGTCACACACACACACACACACGCACACGCACGCACACGCACGCACGCACACACACACACACACACACACACACACACACACACACACACACACACACACACACACACACACACACACTCTATTATCAATCACAAGATGCCTCATGCAGTGTTGTTATTGTTATTGCCATAATTGTGTCAGAATAGCCTTCATTTGTCTCTAATGAAAAGAGCCAGCATCCATCACATTAATGCAACGACAGCATAAATATTACAACCTGACAATCTGTATGCCTTATTGAGCATGGAACACTTAGAATGCTCAAGGAAAATCAGTTTGGAGTGATGGTGTAGCTTGTTTGTGTGGAAACACTTTTACTTTAGCCTTAGCTTACTCTAATGAGACCAAATTAAGCAGGTTGGGGCAGGTTGATGTGTTTATCTTATCCTTTTATGTGAAAATGTGAATGTGCATTTGAATTTTACATAAATATTAGGCATTCCCTTTTAAATGTTCTTGTCCAGAGCAACTTGCCAAAACGTCATTATAAGCTTCAATTCCTAGTTTAGAATAACATATGGATTACGATTTCATCATAAGATCAAAGTGCTACTAACAGACCACACAGTAAGGTCATCAGTGTTAGCTTAACTCGGATAATGTTGCTCAGGTCAAGGACTGGGAAGAGAGGTGGAAGGGAGCTGCTTTTGAATCTTAAATATATTTTCCATTGTACCAGTGGTCGGACCCATAATTTAGGTTAGGCACTCATTTTAGACATGCTTTTGGTGTGGTTTAATCAATTAACTTAAGTTAAGGATAGGCACTGTTAGCATTGATAATATAGAATTTGATTTGGTGTGTTTAATTAATTGCATCTATTAGTATGGCTAAGTGTAACAGAGTAGCCCTGCCAGCTCAATAAGCCTAATATCTCCCCAAGCCAATGGGGAGATATTTGGGACCGGATTGGATTTCCCCACCAGGAAAGCAAATCCGGTCACGGCACCAATGTAACACCCAGGATTCGAACATATCTCTGCTTATCCCAATTTTAGACTGGGCTTGGTGTGGTTTCATTAATGGCATGGTTAAGTTAAGCTAATGGGTTTGGTGTGTTTTACTGTAATGCATTAAGGTTAGGCATGGGTTTGGTGAGGTTAGGGTAATAATCCGACTGCAGAATATCCATGCTGTATTTATCCTGATGTGTGCAAACTAAAGTAACGAGCAATTTTTACTCGTATCAGCATTTCCCTTGACAGGATTGATCAGGATCAGTTTCAGTCTTTACAGTCAGTTTTAAAGGACCTGATAGCATTCTCTCCATAAAGATGTTTTGGTCATGACACAAACAACAGGGAAACCCGGGGGCGAGAGTAGAGGGCGAGCCGGGTTCTCGACCTTTGACATTTGATATAATTGAAAAAGATGTTGTCAATGTTTCCTGGGACAATAGGGTCAATCCAGTCCATCGGTGGAACTTGCTGGTTCACCAGCTATTCAACAAACAGGGTTTGTTTTACACTGACATTAAAAACAGCAATGT
Organism: Gymnoscopelus braueri; assembly: GCF_963280865.1. NCBI lineage: Eukaryota > Metazoa > Chordata > Actinopteri > Myctophiformes > Myctophidae > Gymnoscopelus > Gymnoscopelus braueri. Next base: position 38,003,617 of record NC_137604.1, read on the forward strand.
GAGCACTGAAATGGCTTTGGGTTTTACACTACAATACGCTTTTGCTTTAATGTAGTGTGTGTGTGTGTGTGTGTGTGTGTGTGTGTGTGTGTGTGTGTGTGTGTGTGTGTGTGTGTGTGTGTGTGTGTGTGTGTGTGTGTGTGTGTGTGTGTGTGTGTGTGAGAGAGCGTGTACTCACGAGCATGTGTGAGTGGAATTTTGAATGTGTGTGTATGTGCATGATATGTATCTACAGATATCTACAGAGCCTGACAAATTTCGAATACCCGAATAAAGGAGTGGAGAAACATAGCCATTTGTTTCTATACATGTATAGAAATGTGTTTGTTGGTTGTATGCCCCCTCCAACAAGTTGCAGCTTACTGTTATTGTCTTTCCGGACTAATAAATAAATTGGTGTATATATATATATATAATGAAAGTAATTGTGAACTCACAATGACCTTGAGATTTGACCTTTGACCACCACATTCTAATTAGTTCATCCTTGAATTCAAATGGCCCTTTGTGCCAGATGTAATACATTCCCTCCACATGTTACTGAGATAATGGGAAGGACTTGAGATCACAGTGACATTGACCTTTGAACACTGAAATCTAATCAGTTGAGTTGATCCAAGTGGATGTTTGTACAAAAGTTGAAGAAATTCCCTCAGGGCATTCCTGAGTCATCACGTTCACAAAATGGGACGAATGGGTGGATAGTTGGACGGATGGACAAAATACAATGCCTCGGGCGACAGCTGTGGCCGGAGGCATAAAAATGCTGAGCAGGCCCAATTGACCTTGATTTTCTATCAAGATGGCAAGAGAAAAAGATCTAACTTAAGAGAGAGGCACAACTCTTCACCGGGTGACTGAGAGTGTTAATGCAGGCCTTGATCAGACTGTCAGCAAGAGAACAACTATGGAGGTTTACAGTGCATAAACCCCTCATCACAAAGACAAATGCACATTTGAAAGTTCAGCTGTGCAAAATCCATAGGCAATGGTCTACAGAGATGTGGGACTCAGATGAGTCATCTTTCACGTTCATGTTCTCACAAGTGAGTGAGCATTGTGGCGTAAACCAAGAGAATGTTAGAGGCCTGAATGCTCAACCTCTACTGTGAGGGGGTCTGGTCACTGGGGTGACTGTGTTATACTGTGGCCGGTTTGTGTCCACTTGTGCCCTTAGAAGGATCACTACAAATCAATACAAAGTTATTCTCTTTTATTCTCTCTTCCAGGATGACAATGTCCCCATCCACAAGGTACGAGGGCTCATTGAATGTTTTAATGAGTAAGAAAACGATGTGAATCATATGCAGACACCTTTGCAGACACCAGATCTCAACCCATTTGAACACACCTAGCACACAGGTGTGTTCAATCCCTCCAGTAGTAGAGTTCTAGAGACTTGTACAATTTATGCCAAGGCACATGGAAGCTGTTCTGGCAGCTTGTGGTGGCCGAACAATACCATGACACTTATGTTGTTTTGCCCTTCAATTTGTCATCAGTCTGTATGTGTATATGCATGTACCGTATATGTGTGTGTGTGTGTGTGTGTGTGTGTGTGTGTGTGTGTGTGTGTGTGTGTGTGTGTGTGTGTGTGTGTGTGTGTGTGTGTGTGTGTGTGTGTGTGTGTGTGTCTGTGTGCGTGCGTGCGTGCGTGCGTGCGTGCGTGCGTGCGTGCGTGCGTGCGTGCGTGCGTGCGTGCGTGCGTGCGTGCGTGCGTGCGTGCGTGTGTGTGTGTGTGTGTGCGTGCATGTGTGTGTGTGCATGCATGTGTGTTTGTAAGTATGTCCACCTATGTGTAATATTTGTACTCACATGTGTGTGGAGTGTGTTACCATGGAGCCTATGTAACATGTGAATAAAGGTAGGCTATAAACATGTTGAGTGTACATGAGTACATGAGTACATGAGTGTGTGTGTGTGTGTGTGTGTGTGTGTGTGTGTGTGTGTGTGTGTGTGTGTGTGTGTGTGTGTGTGTGTGTGTGTGTGTGTGTGCCCACCTGTGCATGTGTCTATTTCTGCAAGTGTGTGTAAACAAATTAAAGACTATACTCTCTCCCTCTCTCTCTCTCTCTCTCTCTCTCTCTCTCTCTCTCTCTCTCTCTCTCTCTCTCTCTCTCTCTCTCTCTCTCTCTCTCACACGCACATGCACACACAGACACACACAAACGTACACACCCATTATACGCTCCGCAGGGCTGCAGCTCTCTTTATGAGTTTATTAAAAGCTTCCTGTTTCATATTACAGTCTCGTAGTGAAGACCCATACCCCCCCAAAT
>NC_137604.1:38010895-38058395 GCF_963280865.1 Gymnoscopelus braueri
GCAGGTCCACAAATAACGATTTTTAGCAGCCTCTGCTGGTCATTACCGTCACTGCAGGTCGTTTGTTTAATCCTGCGTTACCCACAATTCCATTTGTTTTCACCGGAAGACGGAAGCGTTTCAAAAAGCGCTCTTTTAATTGTTTTATACTATCTGTGGATCGTTTCTCTTAGCCAGTGGAGCTTTAGTTACCGTGAGCTGTGTTTTCTTTTGCTGTTGTTTTTCGATCTTCAAATCCTACAATCTCTTAAAAACAGCGTGAGATTCCTTTTTGTTATTAGCGCGGTAGTTCCTGGTCAAACAGGAAACCGGTGCGGTAGTTCCTGGCCAAACAGGCAACTGGTGCATTTCCGTTTCCGTTTTCCGAGTGGATGACGTCAAAAAAAAGTTACCTCGTATTACTTTAACAAACAGGGAAAAGGGTTGGTGGTGCCAAAGGAACCTATAGGAACCACTACCTAAATAAAATAAAGATCATATTTAATCAAAGAGAAACAAAAACCTTCCTACTCCAACAACAAACTATTACAATGGGTGGCACTCACCTCTATGCTAGTGTGAATAATAGAAAATTACCTATACCTGCAGAAATGTACAGGGTACCCCAGAACTAAAGCTACCTTTCCCTGTACCAGCAGAAGGCAAAGCAAAGCAAAGTAAAGCAAAGCAAAGCAAAGCAAAGCAAAGCAAAGCAAAGAAAAGCAAAAGCAAAAGCAAATCAGTCTCAGGCTTAAATGACACACCTCAATGGCATGCGAGCCAGAACAACATGGCTGCACAAAGGTGAATTATATAGGTGATGGCTTAAGGTGATTGGTGGAATGATGATTAGAGGACCAACCAGTGGTGAGAGGTGGAGTTGAATGCTGATTGAATGATGAGTGATGAGTGCATTGACTGGACTTGGGAATGAATGATAGACAAGAGGGAAAAAGCAGGGGGAAGAAAACAGAAAACACAGACACAAGTGTATGCCTGATGGCAGTACACATAACAATTCTGTTACTAATCAGAATATATAAAAGAAACATTACACATTTCTTCCAATCAGGAGAGAGAAACCATGTTCCAGTTCCAATTCTGTCTGCTCATTTTATTTGTTCCACCACTTTCTATTTTACTTATTTTGTAATCACACACGCACGCACGCACGCACGCACGCACGCACGCACGCACGCACGCACGCACGCACGCACGCACGCACGCACGCACGCACGCACGCAAGCACGCACGCACGCACGCACGCAAAATGACAAACGTGTATCGTGTACATGTTTGGCCATGTCAGTCCTACTTCAGAATGTCCAACATCCAAGTCAGGATCTTTGTGTGTTCAACATTGAATGGTAGGGTTTCGGAGCCCTCAACACGATTAAGCCCGATTTAGGGCTAGAGGGTAGATCGAATAGCCAATCTACAAGCTCACAACGCGTCTGTGTATGAATTAAGTCGTTCCTAACCCACCTCTTGGCTCTCCAATATCCCATTCCAAGCATGTGGAGTTACCAGGCCTTACTGAAAATGTCTCAGCTGCATGTTTGTGTGTGTGTGTGTGTGTGTGTGTGTGTGTGTGTGTGTGTGTGTGTGTGTGTGTGTGTGTGTGTGTGTGTGTGTGTGTGTGTGTGTGTGTGTGTGTTGCCTTGTATAGGTATAGCAGCAGTGTCGTGGATACAGCCTGACCTCCTGTCTTTGGATTGGAACTCAATCACAGTCCTAAGACTGACATCTTAACCCCATACCTAACAGCACTAACACCACTCCTAACAGGCGTGACCGTCCCGCTCTCATATCCCTCCCCCAAGAAAACTAAACGACTCCGTCGTCAGTTCCATCTGAACAACGATATCACAGACTCGCTGTGATTCCATAACATTAACAAGAGATTATAAAGACATTTAGGTCATGCTCTTATCCAGAGCATTGATTCATTCATTCACTCCAAGTGCAACAGTAGAATAAGCTTCCCTTTGTCCATTACAAGCAGCAAATTCAGGAATAGGGAAAAGATCTAAAAATTATTTAAACCATTAACACTTGAAGGTGCTGGGAATATAGAGCTATTTAACACTTGTTTTAACAAAATAAATCACTTTATCACCTTTATCATCTGAATCGTAGCCAAAGAAAGATTCAAGGCCATTCATTTCAGTCCAATTTAGTTGAATTAATTGAGAAAAACATTTGAACTTTTGTCTTCCTCTTAAGGTACATTTTTTATAATTTATATATAATTTATAAAAAAGGTACACGTTTATAATAAAGCACATAATATAAACACAAAACACATCACCAAAATAGACTGCATTGTTGATGACATGAAAGGCCTAAGATATACAATAGACAACCAAAAAGTGTTGATTTAAGTGTGTTTTCTCAACATATTCCTTAACCTTCAGGTTAAATGAGTTACACTTGTAGATGTTTAGATAAGGAGAACTTATTAAACCTAATTAGGTTAAGTCTTTCCTTTCTGTGTCTTTAAACGGTGGAGGCTGGCTGTGTTTCATCAGCTGCTCACAGGAACCACACAGCTTCAGTTACTGCTTACAAACATCTGCATTCCCACAGTGTGTGTCTGCGTGCGTGCGTGCGTGCGTGCGTGCGTGCGTGCGTGCGTGCGTGCGTGCGTGCGTGCGTGCGTGCGTGCGTGCGTGCGTGCGTGCGTGCGTGCGTGCGTGCGTGCGTGCGTGCGTGCGTGCGTGCGTGCGTGCGTGCGTGCGTGCGTGCGTGCGTGCGTTACACTGAAGTACAAGAAAGTCACAATTTGAATTAATGCACGATATAAGCTATAAGCTCCAGAGTGAGTGATTAACAATGCAGAGTGACAAGCAATGTTGAGGCAAAAATATTTTTTGAATTACTTTCAGTGACATCTGACTTTACGTAGAACAAAACAAAACGAAGAGAAAAGTATTGAGTGCTCATACTGTATGTACTGTATCTGTGATACATCATTATGTCCCTGTATTTGTTAAGTTAACTCTGGGAACCCTATGGACACATTTTTACTTTTACTTTCAGAATTCAACTAACTTTGGTGCTGTATAACAATGTGTTTCTAACATGCAGTTACAGTAGCTACTCAGACTTCTTCTTAAGTAAAAGTAGACATACCAAAGTGCATTCAACATTGTACTTAAGTAAAACTTCAGAAGGATCAAAATATATTTAAAGTAATAAAAGCAGAATTGCCTATTTCCAAAATAATTTATTGCACTATAGATATAAATGCATTAATATGTACGTAGTTAATGTTGCAGCTGGTAAAGGAGGGGATTGTTCCTCAATCCGCAAAGAAACTAAAAGTATCAAATACATGTAGTGGAGTAAAAAGTACACTTTTCTCTTAAATGTAAAGTGGAATAAGTACAAAATAGCAGAAAATGGAAGTACTCAACTCAAGTAAAGTACAAGTAACTCAAAATGATACTCAAGAACAGTACTTGAGTAAGTACACTTAGCTACTTTCAACCAACATGTGTTACACCCCCAGCTTCAAACAACTCTTGCCATTACGCACGAGCACCATGTAAAAATAGACAATCAACTATTTGTATGGGAGAACGTGTGACCAAACAGGTGCAGCATTTCCAGCGATAGCCACCCATTCTGCTCGCTTCTCTTCCTGTGTAGGAAATCGTGAGAGGGGACAGGGTCATACCGGTGGGGATGAACATTCCTCTAACCCTGGTCATAAACCGAGAGGTGCTACAGGGAAAAACTGTCAGAAATTCACGTTTGGGAGAGATGGAGAAGCCTGGAGGGCTGTGTGTCGGTGTATGCGATAGGCCGCCGTGTGCTATTTCAGTCTGCTGTCAATATTTTGGGCTGTCCGTCACGCAACGATCATGCATGTAGAGATTTGAATTGAGTTACATATCTGCAGCGCGATCAAGAAGTGCAAAGCTCATGTACAAACAGGTACACGCACACTCACACACTAAATTGAAACGCACGCATTCGCGCAAACGCGCACACATGCGCACACACTGTCTTTCTATTACGATGTCCTCCTTGACTCTCAATTCTATAATCATGGCTTGTGTGTGTGTGCTTGTATGTAGGAATGGAGCAGGGTGAGGGGTATTAGTGGGAGGTTAAAGGTCATGGCAGTGGGGATTTCATGGCTAACACAGAGATCAGGCCACTTGTGAGAGAGCACGACCTTGGCGAGGTTCAAAAACAAAGAGGGGGGCAGAGGGACACACAGGACAGACAGAAGGTAATCACAAAGGACAACACTGCAGAGACACACATAGGGTCGTATTGCTGTCTGTTGGCTGGTCTGTCCATGGACAACACTTAACCACTTGAACCCTACTGTAGCATCTGTAGCATTCACCGAATATAAGCAAGCTCACAACATGTCGCAAAGAGATTTGGGTATGGGGTAAAAGAGAGGACCAAGTACAGAGTTGACCAGGTGTAACAGGCCAGAATATACACCCGGCCAAACTATACCCGGGGCTAAAGTGTGCCAGCCTGTTTTATACCCCAGGGTATATTCTGGGCTAGTCCAGTTATCCCGGGGTAAAACAGGCTAGCCCACTTTAACCCCTGGTATAGTTTGGCCGGGGGTATATTTTGGGCTGTTACACTTGTAAACTAAGTGTTAGTTTACCAAATATAGACCATTTAAGTGGTTAACAAATGCAATACTTGCATATCAGTCTTTTGCCTTGCTCAATGGCACTTTGATGGGACACTGTGAAGTAGGGACCTGTACCGCAGACCCTCACATATAAAGTCTGATGGTCCAGACTTTATATGTGAAGTAAAATGTTAGTATGTAAGCGGTCAGTGCAATGTAATCAATCACAAGTCACTTTATTCATCAGGTACAATAAATGTACCAGAATCAGTCTCGGTGACAAGGATGCAGAGACATACAGTATATTGATGCTACTGTAGTGAATGTGCACAATCAGATAAACATGATACAGGGACAACAGGATCAAAACTAACACTAAGGGAATTTAGTCAAAGAGAAACAAATTGGATCTCAAACAATTCACTTCAGACAATCTCTGAAACTAAAAAAATCACCAGGACGTTAATATTATTTACTGTTCCTATTTCCCCATCCCTGTCTCTTCCCCCAGATTTGCATACGTGGTGTGCGAGCATCTCCATTCGTCTCCGGCAGTAAACACAATTTAATATCAGAATACATTACGAGAGGAAGACTGATGCTCCGGAACATGATTTTTTACTTGCGGGGAACTTCAAGACTCCGGCAGTATTAGCGTCCCCAGCCACCAGTAGAAATATAAATCTCTCTTCTCCCCCTTTCCCCGCTCCGCCTTTTTTGCCTTGAATCATATAGGGATATTGAATTACTTCCTCGCTCAGCACACACATAGAGGCATTGTGCATTACTTTGACTGATAAGCTGTCAGACGTAGTTTAACTTAGAGACACTCAAAGACTAATACAGCAGCAGAGTATAAACTAACCCATGTCCCCTTAGAGTAAGCTATGGTGCTGTCGCCATGACAAATATGACAGAGGGGCATTTCATATAACATGCGGCATCTGGCATCTGCAAAACAGAGGAGGATGCGTCTGAGAAAAGCTTGGCTAGGTTTTATGACTATTTTCATTCCGGGTGGCAGTCTTACCCGCGGACAAAAGGGAAAAGCGAAAAAGCCATATGCCTATTTCTTCACTCTACCACATGAACCCTAGCATCCCAATTCTGGGGCAAACATTCGGTACAAATTGCAGATCTACCAGGTCACTCACAACTCATTGCAATTCAATTCAATTCAAAGGAGCTTTAATGGCATGAGAAAACATACGTTTACATTGTAAACTATTATGTTGTGGTTGCACCTGTTCTAAGCAACTCTGGAAAAGAGCACCTGCTAAAATGCCTCAAATGTAAAATGTACATGAATGTTGGGATAGAATAAGTGAATACGCTCATTTTGTTATATGTATATGTAGGTGTAGTGTCGTCTCTGTATATTAAAGATTGGGATTGTGGGAATGACCGCCAGCAAAGTTTCTGTTCAAATTTCCATGTCTGGCTGACACTATCATTAAACATATTATATCATTTGTTTGCACATAAGAGCAGCGTAAACGCAGTATACTGTACTTGGATTTGTTCATACCCGAGCACATTCTACTCGGAGATATATGCACATAAATATGTATGTTTGCATGTGTTCGTGTGTATATATGATTATGTTATATATGGGGAATCACGCCCGTGGCATTTATCAGCAGGGTACAATAAATTACAACACAATCCACCGGCGTATTACCATCCCACAGCCCTACACCCCATACGTTTGGTCCTGTATCCTCATCATTCTTCCAGCCGTTAGACGTATCAATGTATCCCCCACACAACAACAAAAGCACCAGTAGTTATATTCCCACATAATGTTCTGTCCTCCTGCACAGTGATAACTCCTGTGATGGATCAGACTGATTTTACCTCCTTACCATATTTATGAGAGGTGCTAAAGGGTCTTTTTCACGCTACAATCTGGGAACAACCATTAACGCTTGGACACGTACCAATGAGGGGGGGAGCTCCTCTGTCTTTCTCGCTCCCTCTTGCTTTCTCGCTTCCTCATGGTTGGCATGAGCGCGGGCCAATTCATCATGGCAGGTTTAGGGGCTGTGAGACTGGTGGTGGTATGTATGCCACGGTGCTTCGGGGTGGTCTGTCATCCAAGTCAACATCTGCATTAGAGACTGCAGAATGGCAGATGTTGTACAGAGGGGATGCTATAGCTCAATAGTTCCTGTCTGTGCTGTAAACATTTTTGTTTTTCTGGACATGAGATGAGTGGGGACTGGAGTGGGACATGGGACAAAAAAGAATCTGAGAGGCAAAAGCTCATTTGCATGAGTGGATTTCCATTCACAACATCTATGCATGCAGTTAATCTATGCATTTGTAATTTAGAGAGTGTACAAATGTACATTTGTACACTCTCTAAATTACAAATGCATAGATTATCATTGAGGATTCTTCTATTCTATTCAGATAAAAACAGAATTATTGCGATGTTAATAAAGCATCGCTGCTATTAATGCAGAAAGAGAGAAAAACTCTTTAGAGTCACCACACCAGGATGTGACAGAATAGGTGGTTGTTCTGTCTGTCTGTCTGTCTGTCTGTCTGACTGACTGACTGTCTGGTACCGTTTCTTTTTCAAGTGGCCACTAATCCACAGTGGCGAAAATCAATAGTAACACAAGAGGGGGGGTGGGGGGGCACATATAAAGGCTTATGTGAGTGGGTTTCATGGTTTCTGGCCTCAGTTTGAGGAATGTGCACACATCTCCAGGTGACAGCTGCTGACATTCTCAACAAGTCACATGGAAATAAGACCACTGCAAGGCCCTGGAGTGGCCATGTGTTCCATGGATGTGTGTCACAGTGAGTGTGTTTGCGCTGGCGTCTGTGTGTGTGTGTGTGTGTGTGTGTGTGTGTGTGTGTGTGTGTGTGTGTGTGTGTGTGTGTGTGTGTGTGTGTGTGTGTGTGTGTGTGTGTGTGTGTGTGTGTGTGTGTGTGTGTGTGTGTGTGTGTGTGGACTACACTGTATGAATGTGATGACCTGTGCTGTGCAGCAGGCCTATTCTTTTGCATATCACTGCTAAAGTGATTAGTTCAATAAAGGGATAATCAGGGAGTTCCAAGATTCACGTCTGGGTCCTGCATCGCCCTGTCAGGTTTTATTTCATAATAATGAGTGGCCCACTGTTCATTATCCCACTTATTACATGCCTACTTAATAAATAAATCAATACATATCAATTATTAATTTAACTATGATTTCATTGATTCTGCTAAAACAGTTCTGTAGCATTCTTAAAATTAGCCTACATAGCATTATAACTCATGTTAAACTGAAGCCAAATGAGCACAAAGCTGTATATTATCCAGCTTATTACACGGCTACTTACGATTACTGTATTAAGCAAGCTTATTAGCTTACAAGTTTCGGCTTCCATTGCAACATAAACAGAGGCAGAGCAGTGGTCTGCAATCGAGAAATAACAGACCGCAGAATGCCATGATTGACCAATCAGAATACCGCATTCAACCAAGCCGTGTAATAAATATCTTTAAAAGCGCGGGCCAAGCCGTGATAAATAGCAGCTTAAAGGCAAAGGCCATAAAAATGTGATCTAGCAAAAAGAACTGCCACTGACTGAGAGAGGGGGCGAGGGAGGGCATAAACAAGACGGATGCCCCAACCCCTTTAATATAACATAAAGAGTGAGTCGGAGCAAATAAAGCACCACACCATTGTAATGAAATGCATTCGCTGCGGCGCACAGGCCTGTAGAATCGGGGGCAGGAAGTGAGCACAAAATGTCAAAGAGGGCTCTCTCCTGGAGAGCAGAGTGGTGGAGAGACCTTGATATCCAATCCTTTTCCAGAGAAAACCGCCAGTGTATGGGGATTGGGGACATCAAAGAGAGTCAACAGAGTGTGTGTGTGTGTGTGTGTGTGTGTGTGTGTGTGTGTGTGTGCGTGTGCGTGTGCGTGTGCGTATTCGTGTGTGTGTGTGTGTGTGTGTGTGTGTGTGTGTGTGTGTGTGTGTGTGTGTGTGTGTGTGTGTGTGTGCGGTTAGTGGGGGCCTCTGGAGTGGCACCACCACGGTGAAATATGGCCGGCATTCGGTTTCCCCTCTCTTCTCTTCCTCCCGGCACTCAGGCCTTTGGAATAATTAGAGCCTAATTCCGTCTAATTAACGGACTCAATTACTCCTGAAGAAAGCTCATCAAAAAGATGGCGGGCGAGCGGCGAAGAAGAGAGGAGAGGAGCGGAGAGAGAGCGGGAGAATGGTTAGCGTTTTTTCCTTAATTAATGAACTGAGTTGAATAACGACCATGGAATTAAACATTTCCCCTCAATGTGTATGAATTGCAAATTGGTGCGTTGTCTTTTCTCCACCCCTCCTCCCTCTGACGGGGGCCCGGGGGTCTAGCGCTGTCAAGTAGCTCTGTAAAAAGTCAAAGCGCCGATGCAGCACTAACAAATTACTTGAGATTACCATCTTTAGCACATGCCGAGGTCCTAACGAATAGCGATGAATTAATATGCCGTCTGTGCCGCAACGCCCCCATTGGCTACGAGTTTCACTGAGCTCCTAACTGAGACAATAAACCACAGGGCCAGTGTTGTACTTTATTGAACACTTTTCTTCCTGTACAATTGGTCGTCTGCCTATTGCATATTTCAGATCATGAAGATGTCGAGAAGTCTTGTTAAATTGCTCAGCTGAGATACGAGATGTGCGTACATGGGTGTTTTTGAGGGTCTGGAAACTTTTTTTATGTGCTATCTGGGCCTTCTGTGTGTGCGTGTGTGTGTATGTGTGTGTGTGTGTGTGTGTGTGTGTGTGTGTGTGTGTGTGTGTGTGTGTGTGTGTGTGTGTGTGTGTGTGTGTGTGTGTGTGTGTGTGTGTGTGTGTGTGTGTGTGTGTGTGTGTGTGTGTGTGTGTGTGTGTGTGTGTGTGTGTGTGTGTGTGTGCTGTGCTCAGCAGCTTTGTGGGCCCGAGGGTCGTCTATGCTAACTCACTGGCTCAGCACTCCTCAGCTCAACTCCTCAACACACTCACTGAAGCACTGGGAAACAAACTTAAAGACCCAATCATACATACATACATACATGTAAAGAGGAGCAACTCAAGCACCAGAATCCCAACACTTTCTTTACACATTCTTCCAAAGCAACAGCTCACAACAAGTACAATTGTAGACTAAGGGTGGGTTGGCTCTAACTACAGAAAAACAATGTCAAACTCGTGAAAAGAAAGGCAAACAACGATTGTATTAGGACCTTTCTCCATTTGCTGTTAGATGTGCCATGACTCGTCTTGTTTACATTTGGAATTGGGAAAAAGTACGGGGGCTTCTGGAGGATCCAATTAAAGCCAACCCCTATGGATACCCCCACGCCCATTCCCTCCATCAGCTTATTGGGCAGCACCCACTGGGAAAAGGCATTTGACTGCATTAGCAGTAAATGAGGCCAACTTCGTTTCATTCCTTCATTAAAGCCCCATTTCCAAAGATGATAAAATCGACAACAGGCAACAGCAGTGGTGCGGTATTTCCAAATTTGTGTTGTGTTAATTTAGCATCCGTCATATTCGGGGACGGGGAAGTCGGCTTCATCTGTGGTGGTAATCAAGTGCATTCATAGAACAACAGAAACGGATATCGTTGTTGTTGTTGCACTGGTGATATAAAAATGACATGCGGTAGCCTATTTTCGGGGCTCTGTCTCCAATAATCATCGTTTAGTAGCGCCTACTGTGGTTTTAATAACCTGTAAATCTAATTAAAGAAGCAATACTGTGGGTTTGGGCTCGTGCGGAAACAAGTTCAGGCCCTAAAACATCTCCGTGCATGGCAAAATAACAATTTGAGAGCAAACAAAACTCACCAATCACAAAGGTTATGAAAACATAACTATGCATAGAATCCTCAGTGTTAATTTACCTATTTAGAGTGTACAAATGGCACCGCATGGTTACATTTGCACACTCTTACATTAACACTCAGGATGTTTTAACCCATAGTGTGAAAAGGGACTAAATATTAAAAGAGGGCATACATTAGTTATTAGTTATCAAATGTTAGATAGGGTATTCGCTGGAGCTGTGCTGATTTGATGCTGCTAATCAGTCACTGCTAGTCAGTCTAATCATCTATCTGAGTAGGACCACCTGTGTGTATGCATGTGTTGGCACATGCATGCATGCAGCAACAACACAGAGTGTTTGTGTGTGTGAGGAAAGGAGAGAGTTGCTTCATTCCTTTTCCACTCTGGTCTTTGCACTTCAGATTAAAAATAGAATATTTCAGCTATATGACTCAGTTTACAGTCATGCTATTGTGATACAGAGAGTGTTTCTCACCGTAAAACCTGTTTTAAATTGCTGGAAATCACAATACAGATGGTTGAAGCCGCCCATCTGTTAAAGAAATGGCACAAAGTCAATCCCGAGGGTTGTTTTACTTTTAGACTGACTAGCATGTGGCGGAGCATAAAGACTACCGGAGCTTATAAAAGGCTTCGCTGGTTTTATCATTTGTAATTAGCAAAAAATAGACACCACTAATTCGCCCTCTCGTAATGGCGTAGTAGGAGTCGTTAGTTCACTGCATTAGTTTGTAAAGTTCAAGGATGATTCTGGACGGTGGAGAAAAGGCCATTCATGGCACTGACTGGTAATAAGGTTCTTATTGCATCAGGACTGAGTCACCTCCCTGAAGGCTGGTAATTGAGGTAGCCTATATGAAAAGAGATAATTGAAAAGTAGTAATTGAAGTCAAGCAATTTGATTTGGGGTTGAACTTGTAGTAATAATCGATGTGCATGGACTTTAATGACTGAAACTTTTCTTTGGTGTAATTTTCACTTCTCCTAGATGCCAAATGAGGGGCACCCGCTGGCCTAGCGGGCCAGGCGCATACCACATATTGGCTCTAGTGCAGCCTGACAGCGTGTCGCGGGTTTGAATCCCATTCCCGACGACCTTTGCTGCATGTCACTCCCTGTCTCTCTCTCTCCCTGTTTCCTGTTCATCTCCACTATCTACTATCAATAAAGGCATAAAAAGACCCCAAAAATATCTTTAAAAAGAAAAAATATGCCAAATGAGCATGCAGAGATGAGTGCATGCATCATACATGCAGCCACATCACAAACATCAACGCACGCACGCACACACACTTGCATGCCCGCATGTATGCACGGATTGCACGCACACAAACATTTCCACATATAACTTATAATTCTACATCTGTGTACACACATGCAAACACACAATTTCACCACCCCACAAACACTCTCTCACACACACACACACACACACACACACACACACACACACACGAGAGTGAGAGAGAGAGAGAGAGAGAGAGAGAGAGAGAGAGAGAGAGAGAGAGAGAGAGAGAGAGAGAGAGAGAGAGAGAGAGAGAGAGAGAGAGAGAGAGAGAGAGAGAGAGAGACAAATGCAGGGGTAGTGTGTTCCACTGAGGGGTATCCATCTTATGGTAAGCACAGCTGAACCATTACCCTCATTAGTATAATGGTCACACATGAGTGGAATGCAGCGCCATGCTTCATGATGGCAAATTGATGCAGATAACACCACTAATGTTACTTTGATAAATATAGACAGGGACAGGGAAGTCACACTAAACCTGGTATATACATCACTGTTAATGAAAAGAAACAACTGCAGCCATTATATTCTCCCGGGCCTGGGTGAGCTGGTAGTGAAGGTTTAATGCCAGATGAAGTTAGCTGCTGGCTTAGAGAGAAGTGCAAATGAGCAGAATAGAAGAGCATTGAAACATTACTGTCCACAAAACTACGATTTCCCCCTTTGGCTTCACTGTGGTGAAATTATAAAAAGACAAGAATCAATACACAATCAAAGACAAGACAAAGTCAGTCTGGTCTGTATTTCCGAAACCTGTAACAAATACACAAAACAGGCACACACCTGCGCGTGCACACACGCATACATGATACATGTAGAAATTACAATGGCTGGAAATGCCTAGCTGCATCTGTAGCCTTTTGAAGACAGCTACTGTCCCCTGAATGCAGTACTGAGTCTGTGCACAGTACATATACACACACACACACACACACACACACACACCTGGCATACAGAGTTAGTGAAAGAGACTCAAAGAGAGACAGGGTGTCCATGGTGCAGTGCACAAGTCCCTCTGCCATGACGGCTCAGCCCGTGTCCCGGTGTCTTGCAGGCGCCCTGTTAAAAATGTCACTGCGGGGAACGAAATGGCCGCCCAGGGGCATCAGAATCACACATCGCACACACACACACACACACACACACACACACACACACACACACACACACACACACACACACACACACACACACACACACACACACACACACACACACACACACACACACACACACACACACACACACACACACACACACAACCCCTGTTTCTTTTCTTGCTTTTTTTTCCAGTTTCCACAGAGATGGAACACACAAATTGCATCCTGGCGGCACTCTTTCTCCCCTCTCCTTTCACAGGATGACTGTCTCCAAATGTTAGGGTTTCAGTATCATTTCCTCCGCCCAGTGGCCCTCAGAGAAAATAAAGAATATGTGTAGAAATATAAATATGTTGGGAGGTGGCGGAACGTTTGTGTGTCCGATAGGGCAGTAAATGATAACGCTGTGGGGAGCCGTGCTGAATGTGTGTTTATCCCTGTGGAAGCCAACGACCTCTATCACGCATGACATTTCAACACCAACCGCCCATCTCCACTCAACAACGTCCAAGGCAAGAGTGTGTGCTTCTGTGTGTCTGTGTGTCTGTGTGTGTGTGTGTGTGTGTGTGTGTGTGTGTGTGTGTGTGTGTGTGTGTGTGTGTGTGTGTGTGTGTGTGTGTGTGTGTGTGTGTGTCACAGGCCACTAACACAACCGCCCAGCAAGGGTGTTAGTTTAGAAGAACACATACTGATGGAATATGTTTGTGAATGTGTGTGTGTGCGCTGTGTGTGTGCGGGTCTGTGTGTGTGTGTGTGTGTGTGTGGACATGTGACACTTTACAGAAACCTAACACAACTGTCAAAGAGTGGTAGGATGTGTGTGTATCTGTATGCATCATGTGCGTGCGGTTGCATGTATGGATGTGTGTGCATGTGTCTCACCACTTTACAAGAAGCTACACAACATGCCCCCGAGAGCTAGCCTTGCAGCCCTGACCATAAAAACCAGCAGCAGCAGTGAGGAGCAGCGTTTTGGAATCATTCAGGAAGAAACATCGGCAGTAGGGTATTAAGTGTTTTTGATAAATCACTTTTATGAGAAATGCTCGGAAAACAAACCGGGGATAAACTGCAGTGGGCAACGGGCGAGTGAATTGAAGGAGAAAAATGTGTCGGCCGCATTTGGGTAGACGTGTTCATTAGTCTTGCTTACTAACATATGGCAAGGAGAAGGAAGGGAAATGCTCTTCCAAGGAAAAACACCCCAGCTTAAAGATGCTACAGCAGTTGTTACTCTGATAAAATTTCACTGAGGATAAACAAGACAAAACACTGAGAAAAGGGGCGATAATAAGAGAGAGAGGGGGAGAGAGAGAGAGAGAGACACACAGAGAGAGAGAGAGAGAGAGAGAGAGAGAGGAAGAGAGAGGGAGGAAAAAGAGGAGAGGGAGAGGTACCAGAAGTTGGTGTATTACCAGCAATTTGGCCTGTTGCCAGGGTTCCAGTTTGGGTGGGATCCCTGAAGCATTAGCGTCACACTTTCAAGCTGTTCCAACAGCCTGAGCGCTAACGGGCTAATAGGCTAATGGCTAATGGGAAAGACTGCATCACAGACGACATGGTCCCCATCTCACCAAACCTGCCTTAACGCAGACGCCACAGCACCATGGGAACAAAAATGGCCGTCCAGTTCTTGTTAAATTGCTGGGTGGGAATAGCAGTAAGCAGGTGTATAAATGTCAAACTTGCATCTGCTGACTGCTAGGCTAATCTTTATTATGCATTGAAAGAAATAATAAATAATAACACCATATCAGAGTTATTCAGAGAGTAAATTTGAATGTTAATACTTACAATCCATTCTAATGCACAAATCAAACATCAGGAATATTTTGTGGATTATAAATGTCAAAGGTCATGGTCTCAATTTAGATTTCATGGAAATGTACATTTTACTAAACACTTATACATTATGTTTTTGGCAGATTGGAGCTAAATTGTTTGGCTGTGTATTGGTGTGAGGGCTAAAATGCATAAAAAATATACCAAATATACCATAAAAAGAAGTAATCTAATCATTGAATAAACTGTCCTTGAGTGTACAGTATTGAACAGTGTAAGATAGATAGAGCTAAATAAAAGCTTGAGGAAAAGTGCTGAGGTGACAGTTCTTATATGCTACAATGTAACTCTCAGGCTTAACGTTTGATATGCTGGAGTTGTATAGTACAACCTTAGTAGTGTCAAATCACCTCATGTGTATTTAATACTTTACTGTATATTGGCTAGGCACACCACATGTTTAAGTAAAATTGTAGAGTGTAAATTGGAACTTGTGTTGACCTGATTTTTTAACAGGTTATTAAAACAATGTGGTTGCTTTAAACCCCCTTTGTATATGGCAAGCTTTTTCAAAAGGCCTACTTAAAAAAAAACTACTCTTTTGCAAATATCTTTGGTACGTCTGCAGCGAATGTCCCAGTTGATGTATGAGTGCAAATGAATTTGAGCTGATGGATTTTAAAGATATGTGTTTCTCCATAAAACAAATCATCAGTAATCACTGATATGGCTCTTGGGCAGGCCTTCCTCAAGTGAGTTTAAAGCCCAATTTATGCTTGACGAATCTTAGATTAGGTTTAACTACAGTGGTTATGGATTTAAATAGAAACGAAGGTATGGTGTTGATTTTAAAGTAACACAAAGTATATATTGCTGGATGCCTGGAATCATGGTTTGCTCACTCATGTCAGTTGACTGGCACTTCAGTCTACACAGTGTATCACTGGTACTCAGTCACTGCATAGTGCTGTACTTGAACGTATTGGCTAGGGTGTCAGTGGTGTAAACTACTGCTATCTAGTGGTGTAGGCCTTCATTACATGGTAGATGACCCTTATCACCACCACATGTTTACTAGACGTGCATTTCGTTTATTTCAGTTGCATAACATTGACACATGATGATGAATGAAGCAAGGTGATTAAAATGAGACATTCTTCCTACTGCTGAGAACTCCTTTCTTATTGAAGAAGGATTATATTTCTTCTCCAATAACGTCCCACTCACACTGGTTCAGCCTGGCTGCATTAACCCAGAAAAATAAGAATATTATCAGTAAAATGCTATATCTGTGGAAAAACACCCTCTTGGTATTCTGGCAGCATCAACCGATTTCCATCAATTGCAGGGAATGAATCCATGACGCTGCTCTGACTAAGCATGTTTCTGACTTCATAATTCCCACATGGCATGACATGCTTAACAAAAAAATAAACCTACGAATTTCCAACAAAGTCTGAGATTTCTGAAGGGCATAAATCAGGGGAACATTGAAACAGTGATGGTGGTGGGGGATTAGATTGACCCAATATGTTTTCACCCCTCAAGTAATTACCATTACCACCTAAAACCAATGATCTATATCCAATGAATTCTATCATTTCAATCTTTGAGTTGATGTTGTCATCCAGGGTTACTAAACCCTTATGGCTGTGTGACGATGACGTATAAATTAGCAAGTGCACAATGACCATCAATTCTTAATTCATCACATACATTACAATGAGTACAGCTACAGTGCCACTGCCCAGACAATGATGATGTTAGAAATGTCAGAACAGGGATAATAACTAAGAAGAGTGTTTACTGACCATTGATCCCACTGCTCTGTTAATCACTTATTATACTTTGTCACACTACAGTGTCATGCAAAAGTAGCGGATTTACAAACTCACATGTCACGTGACATGTGAGTTTGTATATCTGCTATTTTTGGAGAAAAAAAAATGACATGCCCAAAATAGGGACGCTAGGATGCAAGTGTTTAACCAGCTTTGAGCCGAAACAAATGAGAGTTCAGAAAGACCTGTCTCCATACTACCAGGCAAATCTGCTGATGTGCATATTTCACATGATATTCTGGGGATTCTAGAACGACCATGCAAGGGGGAAGTGCCATTACCAGAATCGAGGGAACCAAACAGCCGAAGAATTGTCCTTTTTTTTGGCTTGTAACCCCACTGTTACCCCCCTGGTGACATCTCTATTGTCCCCTAAGTCCCCTCCTGCCCCCTCTCCCCCAGCTGAAGTGTGTGTGGCGGTGAGTGATGATGCAGTGTTTGGGTTAATGACAGCGAAGGGCTGTTAAACCTGAAGTGTTTAATTAACCTCACAATGGGCCTGCCTGTCAGCCCCGCGCCCATTCCCCTTGTGATGGAGACCCCTGCCTGCCTGCTCACCCATTTATACACACACACATATGCATGCACATGAACGCACGCGCGTGTGCACACACACACACACACACACACACACACACACACACACACACACACACACACAGACACACACACACACACACACACACACACACACACACACACACGTGCGCGTGCACATATGCACACACGCACACAAACGTATATGCATGAGCATAGTGTGTGTGTGCACTGTGCGTGCAGACACATGCATGTAGCAGGTGTACACATTTATAAAAAAAATACATGAATTCATGTGGGCATGAAAGTACATAAACACACACAAATACAGGTATGCGCGCACGCGCGCACACACACACACACACACACACACACACACACACACACACACACACACACACACACACACACACACACACACACACACACACACACACACACACACACACACACACACACACACACACACACACACACACACACACACACACACACACACACACACACACACACACCAGGCCGGGAGGGGAGAGGAGGAGTGAAGTGATAATGCTCCGCCACAAACGCTAGATTGCTTTTTTTTTCTACCTACTTCTCTAAAGTCCATTTTCTGGGTCACTGCATTGCATTCATTACTGTCTTTGAAGACATTGGGCCAGGCAGGAATAATGCTTCCCTTTCAACTTGCACTGAGAGAGCGAGAGAGAGGAGAGTTGTGACTACCGGAGCTGGGGCCAGGGGCCTTAGAGGGAGGGAGGGGCGCTTCGCTATGTGACATCTTTATCTACTTTTAATTTCAGTCATAAATATTGAATGCTTTATTTGCTCATCTGCAGCTGCCTCCACTCTGTCACTGTTGGCTTCCTCTCTCTCTCTCTCTCTCTCTCTCTCTTTCTCTCTCTCTCTTTCTCTCTCTCTCGGCCTCTCTCTCTCTCTCATCTTTTTTTTCCCTGCCCTGCCAGCACACACACCCCATGTTTCTTACGTGCTTCGCTTGGGGCCAAAGCAATAGCGTTAGGTAACGATTTTTCCATTTTCAAATGAACTCCAAAATGGACTTTGTAACCGATTTAGACACTAAAATCCCCCAGCCCCCTGGACTCGTCCACATTAATGGGAATATGAATAAAGCATGGTTTAAAAACTCACTCTATGTGTCGTGTCCTCAATCTACGCCGGCCGACTTGTGGAAGAGGAAATGGACACAGACGGTGAGGATGCACAATGAATCACAGAAGAAATCTAAGTCATAATATTGACTCCCATAATTTCCTAATCACATACTGCCTGCATGGGAAGGTGCTTCAGACAATTACCTGAACAAGGTATTCCATTCAATCCCAGCAAATACTAAACATTAGTAACCCGTACGTATTTCCTTCATGGAATCAAGAAACAACAAACAAACTTAATGATATACAGCACACACACACACACACACACACACACACACACACACACACACACACACACACACACACACACACACACACACACACACACACACACACACACAACTTTACAGTGCATAATCATAACTCAATTCCAAAGCATAATATTTAACAAGATGGCCACTCCCTCTCGCTGGGTGACACTGACACAGCGAGCATTATGGGAGTCATCTGTCATTAAGCTGGGTGAATCAATAGGTTCAGAATGACAGAAGGGCTCGCCCATCAGCTGGGCCTGCAAGACCAGTGGCAGCGGCGGCTGCTGGAAATTTGCTTAAAGCCTACACCAATTACCTTCATCTTGATGGATACGGGCCGCCCGAGAAGCAAAAGGTCCTGCATCCTCCCACCTGCCCGGTTCTGTGGGTGCAGAAGCTCAGCTGTTACAGGGATTGTGTGCGTGTATGTGTTTGTGTGTGGTGTGTGTGTGTGTGTGTGGGTGTGTGTGTGTGCGTGTGCGTGTGCGTGTGCGTGTATGCGTGCCTGTGTGCATGCATGCACGCATGTGTGAGTGCGTGCGTGTGTGGTGTGGCGTGAATGTGCACAAGTAGCAGCCTGTTCTTATGATTAGATGTGTAAAGATACTGTACTGTGTGTGTGTGTGTGTGTGTGTGTGTGTGTGTGTGTGTGTGTGTGTGTGTGTGTGTGTGTGTGTGTGTGTGTGTGTGTGTGTGTGTGTGTGTGTGTGTGTGTGTGTGTGTGGAAGTATGTATTTATCATTTGTATCTTCTGTCTGGTGTGAGAGCATGCCAACCTTTGCACATGTACTGTATGAGTGACAATAGGGTGCGTGTATGTGCGCTCGCTCGCACATAATGTGCATGTAACTGTGTGTGTGTGTGTGTGTGTGTGTGTGTGTGTGTGTGTGTGTGTGTGTGTGTGTGTGTGTGTGTGTGTGTGTGTGTGTGTGCGACTGTGCACGCGTGTTAAATCTGGAGTGATTCAAGGCCCTTGCCTGGCTCTCTCACTCTTTAATGACGATGTCAATCTGTGAAAACGCACACACACACATTGGAGCTGTCAGGGCCCCCATCCATCAGACAGGAGTTTGTCAAAGGAACCCAGTCTCAGATTAACGAGGCGGGCACAATGACGGCAGCCCCATTTGCATAGAAAATTACCCTCGTCTTTACCAAAGTGATAGTGCTTAGGAACACACAGGCTGATGATTGGGGGGGGGGGGGGGGGGGGTGGAGGAAAATCAACTGCAGCTAAGCCAGATGCTGTGGCAGCGGTTGTCAGGAGGAAAATATCTATCTATCTCTGAGATGAATAGACGGTCAGATATACAGACAGACAGACAGACAGATACAGTAGATGAATACAGACATACATACATACATTACAGACTTAATACTGTAGCTGTGCATATGCTGTGTGATTACGTCCATCTTTTCTTCTCAACACACCACTAAATGTGGAGTCCCTGGATTGTGTTTATATTTTATAAATACTTATAAAGATGCAATGTACTGTGCGTGTGCAAGTGCAGCTTTTCCCACATATTACTATCCCTGTAGGCTACAGCAACTGCTCATGGCACATAATAGGATTCTGACTTCTGATATTGACTGATCATTAAATGCAGCTACTGTATATCTGTAAATAATATACAATCTCACATAAACACAAATACACATGTTCCTCCGGGTTTAGCTGTGATGGCGTAAAAAAAAAGGCTAGATCGAGGCAAAAGGAAAAAAAGCGTTTCTGCGTTTTGTTGCTGACTCCACACTAACAAACCCCACCCTGAAGTAGCGCAAAACACGGCGGTATACCACGCACCACTGCAGCCCCCCTGCCGTGCTCTCCCTGTCCATTCGCTTTCCTGCCCAAATGAGACAGTGATGAATCAAGTGGGTTTTTTAAAGCTCTGGGTTTTATGAACTCCTCCAAGAACACACAGGAACTCCATCTTTAGTCGCTATACAGCAACGCCGCCCCTCCCTCCTGCCTTAGTCCCATTCTACCACAGAGAAGAGGAGACAATGGTTCTGAGCTACATATTAACAAACTCTGTTGTTGTGGGGCTATTGGGCTCTTTCTGCCATCTGGCTGGATTGTCCTCTCTCTCTCTGTGTGTGTGTCGTCTCTCTCGCTCTGTCTCTTAAGAGGAGGACAGTAAGGGTCATGGCACCTGCAGGGACAGGCTGGAGCACATTAAGACAGAGTGCTGCTCCTCCGGTGTGTATGTGTGTGTGTGTGTGTGTGTGTTGTGTGTGTGTGTGTGTGTGTGTGTGTGTGTGTGTGTGTGTGTGTGTTTATGTCTTTACGTGTTTATTTGTTGGTTGCAAATGATATAAAAGAACAAAGTATTTTTGGTGGTCACCTCAGATGAGTAATAAAAGACTGCGTATAGTGTGTGCACGCCTGGGTGGGTGTATGTGCATGCATGCTGATATGAATGCATGTATCCATCACATTTGCACCTGTGCAAGGAAAAGAGACAGATTGCGTGCCTTTGATGTCACTGTGTGTGTCCTTTTATAGCAAAAAAAAGACTGTGTGTATGCATGTGCCCGTCTGGGCGTTTGTGTTTGTGAGTGTTCATACAAGTGTGTATGCCTCCCTTGCATGTGTGTGTGCTGGCAGGGGGCCTCACTCAGTGTGCACGTGGAGGACAGTTAAGGTGTCACCACCGTGATGGAAGAGGACTCTCCTTCACAGCAGCCGAGCAGCTGCCAGCTTTCTAGCAGCTTGGGACAGAGACAACACATAAGCTACTAGTCAGGCCTCCGCATACTGTTAATTTAACTCTGAACGTGTTACGAATGTAACCAAATGGACCCATTCTGGCGTCCATTTGGTTACATGCGTATACATACACTCTCAGAGTTAATAGATAAAGTAACATTTTAACACAGGATTTTAATGTGGGGTTAAAGGCACTTGGTTAAGGAAGACATAAAAAGGGCCATAAGAAGAAGATTTACTGTGGAAATCGGTGGTCAGAGGTCACACAGTGGAAGGTCAATAGGTTCTCTCTATCTGTCTTTCTCCCTCTTTTTTTCTGGCTTGCCCACTTTCACTTGATCTCTGGCTGTCTCTTTTTGTCTCTTGCGCCCTCACACACACACACACACACACACACACACACACACACACACACACCCCCCCCCCCCCACACACACACACACGCGCACACACGCACACACGCACACACACACACACACACACACACACACACACACACACACACACACACACACACACACACACACACACACACACACACACACACACACAAAAGGAAAGCAGCTCTGAAATGCTAATCTTGAGCGATGCTGTAATGCAGCTGGCCGGGTTGTTTGTTTTACCACCATGGGAATTCACATCCACAATGCCCTCTGCCCAGTAAATTAAAACAACAACACTCTTACAGAAGCCTTTTTACACATTCAGACTAAAGCAGACCCCCCCCCCCCCCCTCCCCCCCCCGACCCCAGACTCGACATGCTAGATCTCTTTAGTTATCCCAATTGTGTCTTTTGTAAACTATTTGAAGTGACAGGCTAAATGAGCACCATGACAAACGGTCCAGTGCCAACTCTCTCCACTGTACCACTCTCCTTCCCAGCAACATCAACTGTTGGCAAGAAGCAAGATAAGCTGTTTTAAATCAAGCTTTATTAAGCCCACTACCTCCATGCGTTTGTACTTCAGCCCGCTGAATAAACAGATAGCCTCATTAATCACCTCTAGATCAGAGACGACACTTTAAAAAACCCTGACAGTACACACTTGGCACGCCCTCTCATTACACTGTCATGGACCAATAAGCAGCCGCGCCCAGCGCCACCAGCCCACCAATCAAGCATCTGGCATGTGCAGGTTGTTAGGGGAAGGGGAGGGTAGCGGCAGCGAATCAGAGCACTCTCCGGTGCTAGAGGGAGCGGGCCCTGTGCCTGGTCCCCTTCCTAAATCTCACCAATGGGAATGCGCCACTCTTGTAATCCAATTATAGGAGCGCGAGCCGGTTTGTTAGACACACTAGCGTGTTAATGTAAAGCACTATCCAATATACTCTGGGCTGATAACAACAGCATGACTAGGGGATACTGCTTGGTCCAGGGAACATTGGAGTGGTGGTACACAGCTGGAGGGGTCTGCTGCTGTAATGATATTAGCATCAGGATCAGCAGATTTCTCTGGTAGGAAATGGTCTTTCGGAGGCTAATTTGTACCAGCTTAAACCAGGCTTGTGAATGCACGTGGGAGAAGACATTTTTGTTCTTAAGAAAACTGAACAAAATATTAGATTACTTAGATCTACTCACTGTTCAGAATAAAAATCTATTTCACAGTCAAATCCGGAGTGTTAAAGGAGAAGTTCACCCAAAAAATGACTTATTTTCTATCAATTGCACACCCTATGAAGCCTTGAATCCATGGATTCTTTTTTGTTTTTGTCGCATTCCTAAACTAATAATTTGATTCCCGTCTCCTACCGGCTAATGTATCCGGTAGGAGACACAAAGTAGATTATTTGTGTCTCTTACCGGAAATACACACGCCACACGGTCATCAAATTATTGTCTTAGGAATGCCACAAAAACAAAAATAAATCCATGAAATCAAGGCTTCATGGGGTATGTAATTGATAGAAAATAAGTAATTTTTTGGGTGAACCCCTCCTTTAAGGTGCATTCACATCGAATCCGGCCACACAGGCCTATATTCTGGAAGTATTGTTATCTGGCCCACCCCCCTAACCTGATCTAGGATGAGAGGAATATTGTCATCTGACCTTTGTATTCCTTACTATTGGATGATGTCATGTTGGTAAACAGGGCATTAAAGTTGCACTTGCTCTAAATTACACTGGATGAGGGTGCGTGCTCAATTACTAAAGTGCAAAATTTGTGATGGGAGTTTTTAGATCACGTGTCTACTTGTATATTTGGTGGGCCAGACATATTTTCCCAAGAGGAAATCATTTTCAAAGACATATTCATCTTGCTTGTACAACAGGCCTGAATGTTTCATTATCATGTAATTTTAGCATTACACACCTCGTCACACATTGGACGTTTAATCCATAGGGGCCACAGCTAGGCTGTACAGGCCTATGTACAGATGGGATCAAATTGGTAAATGGAGCGGATGCAGTACCAGAAGACTGATCGACCTGGCTGGAAGATATCATAGGCAACCATGACGTCATAAACAGTGCGTTATCCTACAAAGTGGACATATCTATTAGCCTAGCCCTCCTCAATCATTCATTGTCTCTATTTAAACTCAAAAGTATTGGGGACAGTGGGTTGAGAGGACTTGTCTCACCTCTGTCCCGTATTCGTGACGCCTGATTTATTTAATAATCCCCTGTTCTTCTCTTTCCAGGTGCAATGAATTGAACATAATGAGGGTGAGGACCTGTATGGCTAAATCTTATTAAGAATATAAAAAAGAGCAGCAGCGCACCACTGGTTCCTTTACATCTCGCGGCACATGCACGCGCGAGTGTGCGCAAGAGCACGAAACCCCCGCTGTATTCTCCGGCGCCCCCTGGTAAATAATGATGGCTCTGGCCAGATCTGACAGTGAGCTGTGTCTGTATATTGTGCTTAATATCATAATAATAATGAGAGCAAATTAGAACAATCAATTTCCTTGGTTGGTTGTTGATTGGATGAGAAGCGTGAAGTGACAGGCGGTGATCCATCATCCTCGGCCAGTCGCATTAAGGAGCGCACGACGGAGCAGGTGGGCCGGGCTCGCAGCCAACCACAGCCAATGGGAGCGGGGCAGAAGGGGAGGGGGGCAGGGGGGGGGGGGTATTAGAATACGAACAAGTGTTCTAGAATCAACTGTTAATTTAGCCACGCAGAGTCTGAACACACAGAGGGAAAAGGACAAGAGACAAGCACAAGTGGATGAGACAACATAGTAGGCTAGTAGTACACATTTCTGATATATTAGTGTATTTGTCTTCTTTGTGAGACTTATGTCTACATTATGTGTTTGTGTCCACATATGCCTGTGTACACAGCTCACCTGTACGCAACCATGTCTCTTTTAACTCTATCTCTAATGTCTATTCAACACACATACTGTCTATATAGCCACCTCCAAACACTAGCTTCCTGTTCACACTGACAATTCACTGCTAAGCCTGCAGCATACTACAAACGACACCAAACTTTTTTTTCATCTTGGGCAGGGCTTCCCAAAGAAAAATAAAGTGATAGCTGGTTTGGAATATGCTGTAATGTGCTCTCTAGTGTGTGTTGCCACAGAACAAAATGCTTCCTCAGATGCTGTGTCCCAGACTGGTCATCAACCAGTTACTGTCATCTACCACAAGGGGTCACTATGTCATCTCCCCAAACCCATCCTAACTCTATGTGGCCTTCTCGCCCACCTGTCCAGCCACCAGCCAACTCGCCATAGCGCCATCATTTTATGCCAATGGTAATACAGTGTGTGAAGTGTGAACATTAGTACAATGACGTGTTTGAATCATGTGCTATTTGCATGGAAGAATAACTTTGTGCATCAAAGTAGTTCTATACGTAGGCATACTAAATGAAAAAAACTAAAAAAGGCAAATTTTCGGTCCCTAAGTGTTAGCCTCATTGTGAGTAAAATGATACACAGAGACAAAAGACAGGAGGAGTAATTGTACTAATGGTCTAATAAAGACAGATGAGCCAGGCTGCTGACTGTCACTCCATCATGCTCCTTAAATGTGTAAATTGTACTGAATGACCTTAAACATGCATGCGCACATGTAACACATGCAAGCTCGCATGCAAACACACACACGCAAACACACACACACACACACACACACACACACACACACACACACACACACACACACACACACACACACACACACACACACACACACACACACACACACACACACACACACACAGAGCCATCACTCAACAGTTAATATCTCCAAACCCCCAGGTGGAATTACTGCCCCACTGCCAAAACTCCCTCAATTTACAGCAAGCAAAGAACAAAAACCTGGCAAAAAAAGAGAGAAAAAAGAAAGAGCAAAAACATTAAGTACAACATTTCCATCTTTTACCAGTCAGCGTTGGAGGCTTTTCCTCTAATCATGTTTCCACTAAACGATGGCATGGGGCGAGGATATTAGGTTTCATCAGCGACCATCAATCACGGCCGCACTTAACGCGATCAGCTCCCCACTTGTTCAGACAGAACAATGGGGGGACAGGGGCGTCCCGCCTGCTACAGAGTAAATGAGGAATTTAAATACTGCACAGGAGACTAGGGAGGCGGGGAGGGGGGGGCAGCCTGATTAAAGGCGCCAATATCGACTTTTCTGAGGCAGATGATCTGTCAACAGGATGCGATGGGAGATTTTATTGAAATAATGAGGTGGTAATGTGTGGAGTTATTCTAACACACACACACACACACACACACACACACACACACACACACACACACACACACACACACACACACACACACACACACACACACACACACACACACACACACACACACACACACACACACACACACACACACCGAGAATGGCACAAGTCAGACATGCACATACCCACACACAGAATGGAGGTGCTTGCACACGTGGAAGTAGAGACAACGATAGAGATACGATAAGACAGACAGACAGACAGACAGACAGACAGACAGACAACGCACAGAGGCACACACGATCATGACAGCGTTTCCCTGTACACCATCCTCTCCTGACTGGTATTGATTCATTCATTTGTTTTCAGCATTCCGTTTTCTTATAGTTTTCCAGTCCATGTAGGGCTCAGGATAGGGAATGAATATGAAATATAAGGTACTAACTGGGGATGTTGGACAATGTGGTTAGAGAAGCAGGATTAGCACCCGAATATATCACGTGTGAAATCCTCAATTGTGCTTCTGCATGACCATTGGCACTGGCTGCAGCAGTATAGCCTAAAGTAGCCTTGGGTCATAGGGTCAATTCTCTGAACCAGCTGGGAGGGGTTACGTGAATGACAAAACGACAGTTACCATTGAGATGCCCTCAAGGACCGCAGTTACCAGCCACTTGCATCACTGCTACTCAGAGGCAGAAGTTTGTGATTGTACTCAACTGCTGGGTGCTCCTGTATGAAGGTTAAATAGCTTACTTCTGAATAACAACATAACGATATAACATAAGTATAAAATTAAGGGGCAAATCAAAGAGATACCCGCGGGCTGAATTAGTGTAGCATCCCAGGCTGTTTGTGGAAGATGACAGGGATCCCCAGCATGCCTTGGGGTGCATCTGTGTGCATTATTCTCTTATGTTAATTATTTTATCATGTTCAATAACATGATAAATGTTATTGTGTTATTAATTGTAAAGGGAAATGTGTTTGGGGAATTAATGTGTTATATATATTTTTGTGTCATTCCTTTATCCATTTGTTTTGTACCATGAACGATAGGGGTGATTAGAGGAAGAAGCCTCCTGACTTTAGTTGGTGGTGTTTGGTGTGCCTGCGTTATGAATAAAAGAGTATTCCTCTGTTCAAGAAGTTATTATGTCTACTCCTTCCAATCTGAAAGCCACCGGTCATCACACTGAGGTCAAAAGTGGGATGATCGAGCTGGATGAGCTTGAGAAACTCCTACAGCACCTAGAAAGGCAGTGCCAAAGGGAAGCCATGAAAGAATGCTTGCCGCCGGGTAGAGATACTGGTTTACACCACTGAAAACTTGCTGCCAAACCTCTCCTGCTGGCTAGAGGGCGCCAGTGCATCTTGAGATTGCTGGCAAGAAGGGCCAGCAGAGGACGATAATGCCACGTTCACCCACACAATGCCAATCCTGTTTTTGTTCTTGTAATCCTCCAGCCAAGCCCCACCAGCGCTATGTTACTAAAAGAGTGTCCGTCTGTCTCCACAACGATGCAGATTCAGACTTTAACAGGAAAAGCAAGCCCAGGTGCAAGGTCCTTGGCTGCTTCCGATAACGGTGGACAATAAAAGATGGTGCCATGAGTTCTGTCTGGCTGACATTCAGGATGAGTGCTTCATCAGATTGGATCTACTAGAATAATGAGGAGCTGTCATGAATATTCCGAGGGCCTGCCTCCCAATGGGTTCAGTGGCAACAGTCCTTCAGCATCGCCATGGCAAAAGAGCCAATAATATCAGCATTCCACATCGGGCGCAACCTGTGTGTGCATTCACGTCAACAGCCTGGCCGGCCATGATACACCACCCAGCCAGGTGTCCAGAGTCCTACATGGGTCACCACCAGTAATCCAATCAGTTGGGTTCAACATCACAGACAACTAGCCATGCAGCCGCCAGTACTGCCTCTGATGATAGCAGTTCACCAGAGGCGAAAACACGATAACAGAGAACTTCAGGACCACCAAGACCCTGCGATGACTTTGGGCCAAGTTCTACTGGTCATACTGCAGGAGTGACTACTGCACCAACCAGAAAGGCATCCCACTGCACCCCAAGAAACAGTGCCAGAAACAGGCCTGGGACTACCACTGTATGGGAGAGGACTTTGCCTTGGAAGCATGGTTGTGGGTATTTGACCCATCTGAGAAGAAGAGAAGAACTGGGTGTAGAATCTAGATGGAGATTGGAGAGACTCTCTACATCAGGTGACGCTGGGGCATCAAAGCCTCCGAGCCCAGGGAAAACAAGGGAGGAATTCGCCTCAATCGACTTTGTGTTGGGTGAGTGGGATACTGACGATAGTGTGAAACCCCTCAGGTGGGAGCGCTGTATCATCCCAGGCTTTTAGTGGCTGAGGAAGGGGATTCCTAGCATGCTTTTGGGTGCACCTGTGAGCATTGTTGTTATCTCTGCCAGGCTGAAACGGCCAGTTGGCAGAAATTAAATGTTTTTGCCCCTGTCTGTGTGTCTACTAATCTTGGGCACTGCTCAACCGATTGGCATGAAACTTTGCACACAAAGAAGAAACTCTACCCCTAATTTGTTTTATTGGCCTCATGGTGGTGCTATAACAGGCCGCTTCATGTTTCGGCCTATAAGTCTTGAACTGTAGGTCATAAAAAAATGTTCCCCATGGATTCGTTTGGATAAACTCCCCCCATATAGCCCATGCCCATTTTGCCAGTCAAGATTTTCCACTATTTTACATTTTTCTTCAAAACACTGTTCTCCAGAGATTGTCCAAAACTCACACAACTTGGTACACATTCTCTCTGGCATCATGCATTCACATGGATCAGTCAGATTTTTTATATTCCGATTGATTATGATTAGCTTCCAAGTTTTGCAGAAAGTAAGACACAGAAATTAAAATAAAATAATTAAAAACATCAAGCATTCAGAAAAACACAATAATAAAAACAAAACCAAAAAATTAACAGCTGCCATCAATTCACATGTAATCATGATGCTAGTAATCAGGTTATGGTAACAATACAAAGTGTCATTTGAGCCTATAAAAGACCACAGTCGCTGTAACTCCACACACTGAGCAGTTAATAAGCTAAGTGTAGACTTGATGTTCATTAGGGCCCATGACACTCTGACTGAGCCCATAGTCTCACTCTCTTCATTTATTGAACGCTTCCGAGGAACAACAATGCTAGCATAATGTGCACTGAAGTCTAATTTGTCTCTGTTGCTTTGTTACTTCTCCCCAGGTTGAGGAACAATGTCTGCCTACTTTATGACATTTCTGCTTCATTATGAAAACTAGATAATGGTGCCATGCGCTCCATAGAGTGCTGCAGATCTCTGCCTGCCAGGCTGTGCCAGCTATTGCTTTTAAAACATGTTTATGAATTAGCTCTGTGGTCTTACTTGATTCAGGGCTTGAACTTGTATTTCTGGTTAACCAGGGGCAGCACATAGCAGGACAATCTCTTTCGGACTTGTGGCATGTGCGCTGTAGTTCACTTTCACTTGTCGCTTTTGTTGAGGTCGCTTCTCGTGAGTCTCTGTGCCTTCTGAAGGCGGGTCCGTCCTGTCTGTGTGGCGCTTCTGTCTCTCTGCCTATTTGCCAATTAGCCAATCAGAGCACTCCTGTTGTTCCCAGTTTGCTTGCAAGTCATTAAAAAAGGACTGATTGTCATTTTGGATTTATACATTTTACAGTATATGACTATTTGATGAAGCATTATTGTCATCTGTCAACAACTTTTTTTTAAAGTAGGCTACAAAAAAAGTAGCCTAGGCTAGTAACTGGAAAATATTGAACAAACTAGCCTACTTTATTTCCAATTAGATCTGGTCCATAGCTCAATCTCCAGTGTGAGTATGACATCGTGACAGCTGGGAAAAGAAAGGATAACTTGATTAACCTCTAGGAGTGAAAGTGCAGAGAACTTTGGTGTGTTCTTCCTGGTAGCTGCCTTTGGAGCATGTGACCTGTTTCAAAATGCATATGTGACACAGTTAGATATTATACCTGACAACTTAAGACTTCAGAAGCAAAGACAAAGGAGGGCTAGGTAGCCTACAATGTGTAGCTCTTTGGAGACAGACCATTTATAACCTATGGGAGAAAAAATCATTATAATAAAAAATAAGTATATTGTAACACTCTCTAAGTTCTTAAATAAATAATGCATTACATGATGTAACAACACCCACTATGCAACATTTGCACTTTTTTGTGTCAATACTTGCTTACAGGGGTGTAAGCAGGCCTACAGTCCATTTTAATCAATACTTCAAAAAGCGCCACCCTGGTTCATACTGTAGGCTATGTGCACTAAGTGGCAGCGGTGGCCTAGTGGTTAGAGGGGCGGCCTTGATACCGGAAGGTCCCTAGTTCGATTCCCCAATTCATCACATCAATCATGAATCACCGCTGAATAGCCCTTGAGCAAGGCTTCCATGCAGGGTCTGGCTGTAAATAAGTTTCGCACTTAGTCCAACACCCTGGGTAAACAACAAACTTTTCTTTGCACAGTTAAAACACTGGAATAACTGGCTTTGTAAAATAAAGCATTACTGTGTGTGTACAGTATTTCACGAAACCACTCTCCTCTACCTTTGTTTTTCATACAACGTTATAGGAACAAACGAAAGCTCCACTCACGTTCACACACACACACGCACGCACGCACGCACGCACGCACGCACGCACGCACGCACGCACGCACGCACGCACGCACGCACGCACGCACGCACACGCACGCACACGCACACGCACACGCACACGCACACGCACACATATGCACCAACAATCTGCCTGCCCTATGAATAGTGCCCCTGTGTTGTGCAGGATAATTGATTTTTTACCACAAAGCAGCATGATGCCACACTGCCACAGATATTGTACGATGATAGGAGTCATATGACACCATGCCATTTGGCCTGCATGAGAGCTGCCTGAGTTTGCCTGGTTAAAGCTGGGAGCACGTGCCTGACGGCCACCGCTAAGGCTCATTGGGTCATGTATGGGTGCCATGCTACTGTACGCAGGAATACAGTAGGAAAGAGCAGCAGGGAAGAGAAGATGCATGGGTGGCGGGGGGTGGGGGGGGGGCATTAGACATGAGGAATGATAGTACACCCACTCAACAGAGACCTATGCTCTCTCTCTCTTTGAGGGAGCCGGTGGTGAAGCTACTGAGAGGAGGACAGGTGGTGTGAGATATGAGGGAGTATAGTTGCTGCAGAGGCTGTCCTGTTTGAATGACAGTTGAGACTACATTTTGAGAGTAAGAGGCACGAGGAATGATTGCACTAACCACTTTCAACCTGGCATCCCTATTTTGGGCATGTCATTATATTCAAAAATATTTTAAAATTGCAGACCTGCAATGATTGTTATTTTCGCATGAAACTATCATACGATGAAATATAAAACAGGCTCTCTCAGTGTCAGCGTTCACAAATTGACTTGTTGAAGCTACAGATAACTGAGATGGGGTGGGGTGTTCTTCTTTTCAGTAGCGCTCTACCTGTTACAGAAGAGCTAGGAGGACCCAAGACTATAGAGATGTAGCACACTGCTGTCTCCTTACCGTTAGAACTGACATTCTACTGAGTCAGAGTAGTTATTAAATATAATATATGTTTCCCAGCTGATACAGTATACTGATTTATACAGTGCACCTTACAATGAACAACAATCTATTCTGTGGATATCTGAAGACACAAAGCCTCTGACAATTTCATAATGGGACAATGACCACTGTCCTTTACAACGTACCAAAGAAACTTTCAAGAATAGTAGTTGCTGGAATGATAGCTAATTTTACTGACTTTGTGAGTACAGACATTGTAGATCAGCCCAATACTGCCCAACCAGTGAAACTGAAAGTGATACTGTAAATGACTTCAGAGTTTATCTCCTGTCCCAGTGAAGTATTGTTCACTTGGACAGTTGCACACTGCAGCTGGTATAGGAGCTGTTCTTGAACAGAAGGCACTGCAGAGAGTGGTACGGACAGCCCAGCGCATTGTTGGAGGAGAGCTTCCCTCCTTCGGAAGGAGGAGTCCTTCCAGGGAATATACGAGACGCGGTGCGTGGCCAAGACTGAACGGATTGTTGGGGATGTCCACCACTCAGCCACAGCCTGTTCAGGCCAGTGTGGCGGCCACAGCTAGACAAGCGTCATCCTATATAGTCTTTAAAAGACTGTGAAATACTTTTTACTTGGCCACCACCATCAGGCTGATGAAAAAGTACTGAGTTGATATTGCCCAGACTACATGGCCACATGGCTACTGTAAACAGACCTATGACAGACTGACTTATGCTAAAGCTAAACTATACTGTTATGCTGCTTTGCAATTGAAGCCATGTATGCTTGCTATCTATTCTGACTGTTATGCACTTTCATGTAGTCTAGATTTTATCATAGATTCTTTATAGACATGTAGTTTTGTTTTTGAACACTGATCACATTGCAGTTTTAATGTTTATCTCTTGCTTCTTTTATCTTCTTAAGACTGTAGCTGTTGTGTGAGGTTTAGCGCATAATTAATTACACGTGCCTTTTACTTTGTGATTGGTATTGTTGACTGTAAAGTTGAACCTTGTTCATTCAGCAGGATAGTATAAAATTTACTAGAATGTGTCTCTATATGTTTATCCATATGACACTTTATAACCAATACTATGTGTTTAAATTTTTTTTACACAGGAGCCGAGATACAGGATTTTAAAGTAATAAGTTAACCAAGGAGTGAATGGAGCTAGAAATCTTTGGATCGTGATATCTCTGGTTCTGTGTGGATAAATTGAAAAAAAAAAGACCAAAAAAAAAAAAAACCTTTTTCATCAACGGTTATACTCGTGATTGGCAGGTAAATGGCAGAAAGCATGGAAAGATGTTGATATATTCAACCACTGTAAGTATTACTCCCTGCGCTGGACTGAAAAGCAACAACTACTGTATGCACAAAGCTCTCTTAAGATGAATGACTTTGAAAGCCATTTTGTTGAAAGTCGTTTTTAGCTATAAAAAACGATGTTCATTTCCGTGTCAAATCACTCAATAAGGTACTACGGTCTATGAGTGCATTCCTCTCAAGAAGCCCATGCATGCCTCAGAGAAGAGGGGGTGGTCTCCAGTGCCTTTCCATGAAATCACAGTGATGTTGCACTGATGTCCGGCAGTCATGTGCAGAGTAGAGGGCCACTGTGACTAAAGTGCCACTGAGAGGGGATGCGTGGAAGTATCATTTGACTTCCAATACATAAAGCTAAAGCCTTGAAGTCTGGACTCAAAACATTAGTTATGAATAATTATATTTCCTATTCAACACATGAAGCTCATTTTTATCCAAAGTGACTCAAATTGAAGGCAACATCTAAAATAATCTTACGTTCTAAGGTCAACAACATCACAGGTGATGACAAGTAATAGTAATTATAACAAGTAAGGTCAGAGCCAAAAGGGTCCAAACAATACTGTGATCCATGAATCATTTGTATAGCCATTTTTCTAATGAATACTACAGTTATGTGGTTTTACAGCACAACACAGACAATGGTATGACTACACTTAAAAAGCACATCCATTCTCTAGGCACTTAGAGCACTGGAAGGGGCCCCATGGGTTCATAGGGACAAAAAAAAAAAAGGTTACCGAGCAACTAACATCATTAGTTGCTCGGTAACTTGAGAGACCCAAGTGAAGACAAGTTTGAATTATATTTTTTCACAATGCTGTGTGAATGGGGCACCTATGTTAATACCACAGATGCTATAGGCCTGGTGTGAAAGCCTGGTGTGAAGTATTTAAGTCTTATCATCAACTAGTTACACTACAGTTCATGTTGTCGTCAGTGAACACACACACACACGCACGCACGCACGCACGCACGCGCGCGCGCACACACACACACACACACACACACACACACACACACACACACACACACACACACACACACACACACACACACACACACACACACACACACACACACACACACACACACCTAGCCATCATGTGACAGCGGCTGTCTGCCAGGCAGCCTCATGGCCTGGGGGGCGGAGGAGCAATTTGGGTAGAATCTATATCCCATTGCCCAGAGGAATGCTCAGTCAGTCTCACTATGATAGGCTTGTTATACACACCATTCTAAAATCACAGGGAGGGTTAGCTACTCATGGAGAATCACTCATGGTGTAATTCAAAACGCACACAACATAATTAATGTGCTTTACTATGTTATGTCAATTATGTTGTGTGCGTTATGGATTACACCATGAGTGACCGACCTCCCTGTGATGACTGATTTGTTCTGGGTAGGTGTGGTTATAAGCTATTGTCATGGATCTTCCTTCACAGGAGAATTCTATTGGTCAATATAGGCCTAATATGTTTTGTATGTGGAAAAGCATAGCTACATATTGTACTCATACATAATGTAATGAGAGCAATTATGTGATACCTAGAGTTAACCGTTTTGGTAGCCTATTTGTCTGTGAAATTACCTTCCTCTGTTGAGTAAACAATCTCAACCTAAACAGGCTTTTAAAAATCATGTGAATTTTTATGGGAAAAGTTAGTCTATGGATGAAATCAGCTAGAATAGTTTTTAATTTAACCAGTTAGGTGTTTATTTTAGTTTTAAATGTAATTTCCTTCATTTTGTTCTAATTATATGATCTTCTAGTTTTAGTTTTTACTTGTAGAATCAATTATTTCCTTTCCACCTTAAGTTTTGTATCATGATTGGAAATTCAAATTAGTATTTTATAATATAACGTCGTGTTATCCTCGGTATGACTTTATTGTAGATTATGAAGGCCTACTTTGCCGATTTTTACCCAAATTAAAATAATCAAATCAATGATCAATGAATCTTCGTTGTCTAAACTCACATCCCATAGCCTGTAACATCATATGAGCGAAACTAACGGTCGCTTAACAACGAACTAACCACTAAACTAGTCACAGCGCTAGCCATGGTTCACATGAAGCTTGTCTGTCACCAGCGTCAGGATGAAACTTCAACCTGGTTTTGGCCAAATTTCAAATACAAAGTGCTACGGCCATGGATGTAACAAGTTGAGACGCTTGAGTTTAAGTACCCGTATTTTCTATATTGTTCAATGAAAAGCATTTTAATCCGATCGGCAGCCATTTTCTCATAGAGTTATAGTGTATCAGCGTGCAATACACCTCCCAGCCAATAGGGTCGCGTAGTTGAAAGCACATGGAGGAAATTCAGAGAAAATGGCCACCAATCTGATAAAAATGCTTTTTATTGAACAATACGGAAAATATGGGTACTTAGACCCAAGCGTTTTATTTTTTTTAATCCATGGCCGTGGGGTCAGTAGCCTACTTTATATTTGAAATTTTAACGTTTTGTAAATGTACGTGTTGTAATTGGAGAAAGTGCCCAAACCAGGTTAGAGTTCCTGTCATGATATGACAGTCATGTTTCAGGGCTATCGCAGCGCCACCTACCCGCTATGGGATCTATATGAAGGGCTTGCTCTTGCTTCTATGATTGGGCCTCGAAAGTTTGATCAACTACGCCCATCAACATTACACGCCTTTTCCTTCAAGACAACTCTAATGGACATGGATGGAGAGATGCCGGTTGGAGACCTATAGAAAGTTCTGCATAGCGGATGATCGGTTTACTTTTTTACAAGGGAGTTCGTATTCATTCATGACTTAAATGGCGGAGGAAGTATTAATACCAATCGATGAGAGATTTGGCGGGGTGAGTGTTTTGAGCTTTATTTTAGCTTTTTTAATTTCTTTAATCTAAACTGATAATTTCACAATTGTGTCATTATTAATAGATGTAGGCTACTGTGCCTGTCATAGTCTCTTTGATAAGTAGCCTAGACATTTTAAAATAGGGTAGGCTATTATTTCAAAGCAAAAGGTGTGATTCTGATGTTTTGAATTATTTTATGTTTTATAAAAAGATTTAAGAAATGTTTGTTCCAAACTGATGAAACTATGTCACTAGGAATTCCTAGTGGGTTATGGTAATTATTTTCATGTATGGTGACTCTGTACTATATAGGCTAGACAAGTGATGTTTATTTCCCCCCACCTTGCCTACCTTGAATTTACATGACTTGTCTTTAATAGTCAAACAAGAAACAACAAACACAGATCGATATCTATAGGCATATATATATCTAGGCTGTTTATCATAGCCTACTTGTATATGGGATAAGAAGTACTCAAACGTTTGACAAATCCATTAGATAATAACTATTCAGGGAATCTAATTGTTCTCACATGACATATCAAGACTTTAGACTTTCCCTTTTTTAAGAAGTTGCAAGCCAAAATCACCCCATAATTCCGTATGGACATTTGCCATAGACAGATAGAACTAGAAAAGTGCGCTCCTCTAAGCAGATCCCCACCAGGCCAGGTTGCCTATCCAAGGGCTGTGTCAGCCATATGGGTGTATGTATAGTGCTATCGCTTGGCTCTGTGTTGTTCAGAGGCTCCTAAATGTGTGATTCAGATTTGGAGCAGATGGGGCGCTTCAGTCATGATAGCTGGCATTTTGTGAAAAATGTTTTGATTGTATGGCATATGGTTCAAGAGTTATCGCAAAACGTGAAGTGGCCTGTTATAGCGCCACCATGAGGCCGATTTTAAAAAAAAAAGTGTGGTGGTGGTTCTTCCTTGGCCTACTATGAGTGTGTGTGCAAAGTTTCACACCAATCGAATACTGTTCACGATTTATGGCCTCTCCCTCCCACAAACTTTGAAAGCCAATCGTAGCCAATCGGAATGGAATCGGAAAAATCTTATTGATCACATGACTTAGTCCAAGGGCCAATACTGATGTTTTCACAAATTGGTACCATCTAAGACTTCTGCCTTCCTACATGTCTGTAGTTTATATTTTAGTATGATGACCCTGCCTATCTTCTAGTTTAATGGCAATTATCACTATGTAAACGAACTATGTACGAAACCCTGATTTCTGTATATCATTTATTTTATGCTATATGACTTACACATGTCTATGCATTTCAAACCATTTTCAAGTCTGGTCATTTGCATGTCCTTACATGAGCAAAATATCAGGTCCAGTTCTGGACCTGATATTATGGCCTCTTGTACAAGATTACCTCACATCCACCCAGTGGCCAGATCCCCATCATGAATCTCCCGTCCACGATCCACTGGATCTGGTACACTGGGATTGCACTCCAAACACCGCCACAAAATAGCAGCCTCAGCCTGACATTTGCTCTTAAGGCATGCATAAAGAGACAATCTTCACGCCTTGCAAAATCATCTGGTAGTATCTTGATGACTTGAGGTGTGTTTGTGGAAGGCAGGTAGGCCTACATCGACGTAACCAGTATTGTCGGTGTTGAGCCTTTTTCTTCACATGAGTCCCACTTGAGCTCCTCCTTGATGTGTACTACGAGGAACTTGAACTCGCTGACCCTTTTCACTGCCAGGACCTTCGATGAAGATTGGCGCCATTGCTTAAAATTAAGCAATCTAATTGGTTAGATGGCACTATGGAAGGTAGAAATGCTTCTTGTGCAGGTGGAAAACATATGCAAATAAAAAACCAACCGGTATATAAAATCACACTGGATCTTGTGCATGGTTAAAGTGAGGAGGAGGAGGCGGCGCGAGGCGGGGCTTTGATGCGAGGCGGACCTGGCTTTTGTTGTTCCCCCCCACATAGCAACCAGGAAGCTACGCTAGGGGAACGCTGAACACTCGCTCACAACCTTTAAGCTGTGTACATGTGCATCGCCACTATTAGAAGGTCGCGTTGTGACGCGTTGTGAGCTTGTAGATCAGCAATTTTCTGTTTTTGACATTGACTTGACGTTTTTCAAATGAAATTAAATTGATTTTGGTGGTCTAGGACTCTCCAAAATCGGGATTGGTGTCGGACCCCAAAATCTGGTATCGGTTCTCGGTTGGGTTCTACTCTGTAGTGTATTTTTTATTCCTGCAGCCTGGAACTGAGACTTATTGAGGGGGACAGAAAGGGTTATTTTGAACTATGGGGCGGGTGGACTTGTCTCAACTGTTTCCCCAATTAGTGATGCCTATGGTTGTGCTTCTGGAATTTAGGATAGCAGCCAAGGGGTCAGCTGCAGGTTATTCTCAACAAATCCACTGCTGCAATACACAACCTCTTGCTTAGTTAGATGTTGTGTGACACATGTGACACTGGCTTTAAACGTTCAGGGTGTCAGATTGTTCTTGCCTTATTACCACACAAAGTTACAGTACCTCAGAGAGGCACTGTCCAATACCTAAGAGAAAGATTAAACAATAAAATCCTCAGTGTTCATTTAAAAAGTTTACGTTTGTACATTATGAGAGTTACTGTACACATGGAGCTAATGCTCTCCCCCGATAGTAAACTAGGTTGGCTGGCATGCTGGTCTTAGTCTGATGTGGTGCCAGCAGCTTGGTCTACTTCAAGTGTTCTGACTGGGTCATACTGTTCTTGGCATAAGCCAGCATGGCACAGCACAGTATAGCACAGTCCAAAATTCACAGACTCCTATGCAACCTATACTGTAGGCCTAATTTATGCTGCTGATAAATGCTATTACATGACATTACTGAGCTAATTGCTTAACTGTACTAATCTGGCTGCGGTCTAGAAGGCTGTTTCTCAACTAGTGGTCCAATGCATAATTACAGGTAGTCAATGAGAAAAATCTCCTATATTAAAATTGGCTAATGGGAGGCCGGGCGGACGCGGGCGGACCACGGCCACGTCACTCTGACTGGGACATAACCATCAACAAACCCGATACGCCCATATATAGGCATGTCACTATGACTCAGACATAACCATAAACAAACCCGATACGCCCATATATAGGCATATATGGAGATCTGGTTGTGAGCCACAGATCCGACCACTATGCCCATATATATGGGCAGGCCAAATTATATATTGTACCGTTGTTAAATGTTATGTTTAAATAATATTTCATAAGTCCATCAAATGTAAAAAGAAATTGAACAATATGTGTGGGGGAAAAACAACTTGAAATGAAATGATGGGCTTTATACTTCGTTGAACCGGTGTCATGCACCAAAAATAGCAGATTTACAAGTTCACAACGCGTCTGGCTTTAAGATCATTAATGTTAAATATTAATAAATTATGTTGTCGGGGAGGTGAGGTGGGGTGGTCCTTAAGGATTGTTCGAAATATTCTAGTGGTCCACAGATTAAAAAACAATTGAGCCATTGGAAGCGTGGTTTAATCTACACTTTGTTTGCATGACAGTACTTTTTATCTACAGGACAGAGATCTTGAACTTGACATAAACAATCCTAAAAATAAACAGCATAATAGTAACAGTGAGTTTTTTTGTTTGTTGTGAAAATGCAGTTCATGTACTGTAAGCTGTTTTCTGTTTACCTCAACAAGCTGCTTATGTTAGTTTAAGTTCATATAAACCTAAAGACCCCAAGCTGTATACTATAGAGGCCTCACCTATAAAATAAGTAATTAAGTAGCATTGGGAATCAACGGTTCCTAAGCCGTGTGGCCCATAGAGCCTACCCTCTGTTTCTGTAGCGTGAGGCTTGATGTACAAGTACTGTACACCCCCTGGACATGTACAGTATGTCGCAGGGACTTACCACCAATCCAAATCTTGATGCTGAGTGCCAAGCAGGGATCCCGGCCGAGGATTGAACCCAGACCTCCCAATCTCAGGGTGGACACTCTGACCACTGAAGGCCACTGAGCTGGTCAACTATGACATAACACACCATAACACACCATAACACACCATAATCAGTATTATGTTAAAGTTTAAAAACTCATCTAATGATCATGCATTTAGATTGTATAGGATGATTTGACCCAGAGCAGCTTACTATCATCAGTATTTACACTTTCAGCATGTGTGATCATAGTGGACTGGGAATGGAAGCTCACTCAGTCAGTAGACCACAGCACATACACATTTATGTTGATCTGTTGATACATAAAAAATTGGAAGGATCGCTAAGAAAATAATTGATAGTTGCAGGCCTACTGTGGTCTACTGAGGGAATGTAACCCCTAACCCTAATGTTAGAGCAATGCTGTACCCACTGAGCTTCTTCACAGGGAATTTCACACCTTCGCAATGCTTGTGTCATCCTCTACTTATTGCACTACACTTTAAATTGAATCTTTAACACTGCAAGTGTTTTCTTTACACTGAGGTAGGCAGTACCACAGGATACACTTCAACAGTGTTTGGACTGTAGTCTTCTGCAAGAAATGTTTGTGTTACTTAAATCATTTGTTTTGTTCTTGACCACAAATGTTAAAGGTAGGGTAAGTGATATTTTTGGGTTAAAACAAAAAGTATTTTTTTTAAAGGTTAAAGCACTATATTCTGATAGTAATCATTGCTATAGAGTGTTTGTTCAGTAACAGGAGTCTCCCCGTCTCTCCAGCTCTTTAATAAACAGAAAATACATTTTCTGGTAGGTGTCAAAATCTCAGCCAATCAGGAGAAAGTACCCATTTTAAGCTTCATTTTTATAGTGTTCCAGTTCTAATTTTGCCTGCTCATTTCTTAGTGTCATCACTTCCAATTTCACTTGTTTAATCAATATCCTGATTGAGTTCTCTATCCTGATTGGATAAAATTGGAAATGAAACTGAAACTGAAACGAAAATGCATTTTCTGTTTTATAAAGAGCTGGAGAGACATGGAGACTCCTTATATGGACAGGACACTCTATAGTAACGAGCACTATCAGAACATAGACCCATTTTGCAATTATTTGAATAATTGCAAATCACTTACCCTACCTTTAAAGTGGCACTATATAACTTTTTTTTAATGGATAAAATGTAATTTAGTCCAATCTGTAATGGTAAAGTATGTTAATACAATTTAACTGTACAATTGAGGTGGTTGTATTTTGTCTCCCTGCTCTTCTATTGAGACATTTAGATTGTGTCAAAGGTGTCATGTCTCACCTAGACACAGGATCTGACACAAATTTTGACCTGAAGGTCAATATTCTATGTATCCCCAGAGCAAGCAGGCAGGCTCTATTAACTCAATGGTAAAAATGTCAGCACCATTGTTCTCTCTGCGCTCTCTGTACCTTTGTTGTATATTGACAAGAGCTCATGCTTACTCTGCTTATTTGGATCTCGCTCTGGATAAGAGGGTCTGCTAAATGCCTAAATTGTAAATTGCAGCAAATTATTATTATACGGTCCATCTTTTGTACGTGTCTGTGCTCTGGTAAACCTTTTCCTATGTGGTTTTGTATTTTGCTGGTTTGTCATGCTTCGCTCTCCTTTCCCTCCTTCCTCAGCTCACCAGGTCACTGCTGGCAGTGGCTTTCCTATCGTCATTTGGCAGCTCCATGCTCTATGGCTACAATTTGGCTGTTGTCAATTCTCCTACAGAGGTATGTATTGTTATCACCATCATGCATATATCATCATCATCATCATCATCATCATCATCATCATCATCATCATCATCATCATTAGCCTGAGCTTTGAAATATTGTTAAAGGGATAGTTCACCCAATCAATTACACACCCCATGAAGCCTTGAATTCATGGAGATGTTTTTGTTTTTGTCGCATTCCTGAGCCAATACTTTGATGACCGGCGGAAAGATGCTAATGTCTCCGGTAGGAGACTCAAAGTGTCAACTTTGAGTCTCCTACCGGAGCCGCCGCCGGAGATCAAATTATTGGCTTAGGAATGCGACAAAAACAAAAGAATCTCTATTACCGTAATTCAAGTCTCCATGGAGTGTGTAATTGATAGAAAAAAAGTCATTTTGGGGTGATCTATCCCTTTAAGGCTTTGGGAATGCATCCCTAGTCAAAGGAATGTTTTAGAAACTCATATTTGGAAATAGGAATATGTTTTGCCAATCATTCCAAAGTATGTATCTAATCTGACTGAAAATGACCATTTTAATCCTTTGAATGTAGTTTGTTCTTTGGAAGGAT
This sequence comes from Gymnoscopelus braueri, assembly GCF_963280865.1. Taxonomy (NCBI): domain Eukaryota; kingdom Metazoa; phylum Chordata; class Actinopteri; order Myctophiformes; family Myctophidae; genus Gymnoscopelus; species Gymnoscopelus braueri. The sequence goes on from NC_137604.1 coordinate 38,052,674, forward strand.
TACGTGAAAACATTCACGTAATCGTGAATGAATTCTAATTAATAGAATTAACTGCAAGTTCCACATTTCAAAATTCCTAAGCATGAGCAACATCCATCCAAGAAAGACACATGTCATCTTCATTACATGAATAATTAAAAAACATAACATTCTTGTTGTCACATGCACATCCCTTTACAACTGCTGGGTTGTAAAGTCAGATCCTGCACACTTTCTCACATGGTTTGAATGTTTCAGGCCGCTGGGGCAGAAATATTGTCCTTTTTTATGCTTCAAATAAAATAGTATCATGTGAGAAAGAGCGCAGGTTCTCAACTTCAAAACATAAAAGTTGAGTTGTCTTTTGGGACAGCCAGTTAATGCACTGACCATAAGCTCACAAGTCCCAAGTTTGAATCTGACTCCCATCTCCCATCTCATAGCTGTCTGCATTCGAGTTCCCTCTACACTCTCTACACTCTACTATACAAGTAGTGTAAAAAACATCAAAACAATTTCAAAACAAAACATGAACGAAAGATACAAATATTAACTCAAAACTCAGTAAGTGTAGATTAATAGTAAAATGAAAGAGCTTAGTACAGTACAGTATACTGTATCTGCTGTATGCATTTATACAGGTAGATGTTGTATACTCCAATGTCTGTTGCTGCATAATATATGGGTATCAGTAATCAAGGGATGAGCTGCATGCCTCTCCTAAAAACCTAGCTGTCTTCCTTTCGTGAGCCTGATGAAGCACTAAACAAAACGTGAGTGTTCAGACATCTAAGTGTCGTTTAATTTAGTTCCTGCAAAAGCTGAATCTCTGACTTAAGACCCAAATGAAAATAGTGATGACCAGTGCACATGATGATCAAACGATGCTTTATTGTCTGCGCGGAGTCACACGGCCACTGTGTCAAATTTGAAGCCAGCTCTTTGTCATACCATATCATCCTCTCCTTGTACAGCGTCATGTGCTCCGCTGAGCCGATATGGTCCATTCTCCGTGGTGTGTGGTGTGCTATGACCCCCCTGAACTGTCAGCAATGCCTGTTTGGCCATGGACAGCCTCACATGTGAGCGTGTCAGTTGGCCAATGTGACGAGGATGGGATCGTAACTGCCTCACTTTGTGCTAACACTTGATGATTTCTCTTTGTGGGCCGTTGCGAACATGTCAGATCACTTTTTCTTGCAACTAAAGTAACGTGGACGCTGGGTAGTAAATTGGAATAATTAGATCTATGGTTTAACACTATAGAACGTTTATGCCCAATTTGCCCAATTGTGGTGAAGCTTTTTGCATGCAGGTCATAGAATCGTTAAGCAGAAAGGCTCTGTGTTTAAAAAAGGAAGTCTGAGCCTTGAACATTAATTGCACCGAGAGTTAGTTGCATATAGGGAAAGACAGAAGACGAGTAAGGCAAGGTTGAACAAAAGGAAAAGTAAGGAAAAGAGGAACAGCATGACCTACAGTACTGTAGAGACACAGCGGTCATAGATAATCTTGTCGAAACTTCATTTAGTTGGCTGCATGCCGTCTTCCTGGGACCTTCCCCTGGGAGAAAAAAGGTCAGGAGATTTAAATCAGTACTGAAGTCATGTGACGTTGTCTTGACCAAAAGGGCTGCACATAAGTGAACACTTTCAACAACTGGGAGCCTCTTATTCTTCTGCCCACTGTCACCTTAAGCCATGAGAATGTTATACACACATCTTACAAGCTTACCTCTGTCTCACGGAGGGAGAACACGCTCACGGATTCACACCCCATCTCTCATAATGTCCACATACCTCCATATTGACTCCTTTCACCTCACCAAGCTCACTTCCTCTCTACCGTGTTACATATTGTCGCTGGTGGGCAGAAACCTTGTATCTCCATGTTTCTCCACATCTTTTTATGTATTTCATAAGCTATTTCATATTCTGTTGTATGAAAGTGTCTCGAAAAATAGTAGATCTACAAGCTCACAGCGCTGTGAGTGTAACGAGAGATTGTAGATCTGTTTTCAACATTTTTGAACCTTTGTGGAAAAAGTTTCAGAAATTATCACCTATGATGAAATGGGTTGCCAGGTTGAAAGGGGTTAAGGTTGCCTGTGGGTTTTATACATCATGTAACCAATGGAAAGTCTTAACAAAAGCTTGTGACTAAATGATTAGTACATTGGATCCACTTTCAATTTCCTATAAAGTAACAGTTTTAGACGTACAAGGTTTCGGCCCCACAGCGACGATATCTTCTACTCCCATCATTCCCAGTCTGAGCTTTAATTAGAAGAATCCCAAACTAAATAAAGCATGACCTTCTGAATGATGAATTCACCAAAGGGTGCTTCAATGAGAACTTAACCATCTGAGGCATTTAATAATATAATAGGATATAATATGAACACATAATCATCTGTGTAGGGCAGCTGTGGCTCTTACTATTAAAGTTTTACACATGCCGACTGCATGTGTTCTTAGTGCAAGAATTGAGTCTGTGTAGCTTTCTGCCAAACGCTCAGCCTCAGTTTGGTAAATTGAGTTAGGTCTCTACTTGCATCTTGGATGACTGGAAACATTTAGTGGAATGTGTCATTGATGGCCTTTCATTACTTGGACTGGAACTGGCAGAACTTTACAGCGTCAGCTGACCCACTGAAGTATTCACAGGGTTAATGATATTAAAGGGGGATGAATGGCGCTGCACTGAAGCATATAGAAACAGGACCTGGAGTGTAATGCTGAGTAAAGAGACTACACAGTAAAATGTGTGACTGCTATGATCACCCTCAAACTACATGCTGGTTTTAAACCTTTGTCTATCCTAAAACTGTTCATGACTCACAATGGCTGTACTGTGGTTAAAAACCTGTGGTTGAGGCCTGTAGCGTGACGGTCTGGTACCCTAGGCTGCAGTGCGACTCCTGTTCCCGACGACCTTTGCTGCTTGTCACCCCCCCCATCTTTCTCCCCATTTCCTGTCAGCCAACATTCCCTATCCCTCTCTAATAAAAGGCATAAAAATCCCCCCCCAAAAAAACTGTGGTTGATCTGAATAACCACAATATTTGACAGGTGGCCAGAGGCCTTCTTCACTGGAGTAAACCAGGGTTAAGTTAACCCATTAAAACCGGGAACGCATCTGTGTTTTAACCATTATTTTATACTTTGGCTATTCAAACATAGCAGATATACAAGCTCATAGCTATGAGCTTGTAGATTTGCTATTTTTGAAAAATCGTGAAAATGGGTCCAAATCTTTGGATTTATAAATAAAAAAATAAAAAGAAAAAGAAAATCTTTGCTCCGTTCGGGGGGTCCCTGGAACATTTTGAGGTGGGGGGGGGGGTCCGCGGCCAAATACATATAATTTTGTGGGCCCTTGACATGGAAAAGTTGGAGCACCACTGATTATAGCAACATAATTTTTTTTCAAAAAACTGTTAGGATTTGTAGAATCCCCAGAAGCAAAGATTTGAGTTACAAATGTTCGCTTTAAAAAATATATATTCAAAGATTTGCACAAATATTCATGATTTTTTTTTTAAAATAGCAGATCTACAAGCTCATAGTGCGGCACTCTGTGCCGCACTATGAGCTTGTATATCTGCTAATTTTTGAATAGCCAAAGAAATCTAAAAATGACACAGATGTGTTCCCGGATTGAATGGGTTAAAACTAAGTGGCTTGCACAACAGTTGTTTTGGGATTAGTTTCTGATTCAGATTTCCTAGCCATATTTTGTGTATCAATCTGGACTTGCCAACTATTTCACTCACTCATATTTTGTTCTTCTCTGTACATTGGTTTCATTAACTTGATTTATTCATCTGTTAATTAATCCATTAATCCATTCGTTCCACTTGTTTGTTCATTCTTGAATGTGATTTGCACAGTACATCAAGGACTTCTACAATCAGACATGGATCAGTCGTCATGGTGAAAGTCTTGATGAGCAGACCCTCACTGTCATGTACTCCCTCACGGTGTCCATCTTTGCTATTGGAGGCACGTTTGGTGCCCTGATGGTGGGAACACTAGTGACCAAATATGGCAGGTAAGGGAATGTGGTTGGATGGATGCCTGGATATGTGTTTGTTTTTGTTTTATTACTTTACTTTGCCTTGTGGGGAGAGAAAGTGCTCACAACGATAGTAAAACCAGAAAAAAACAACAACAACAACAACAACATGGTCGTAACGAGAAAAAGGGTCATATTTATGTGAAACTTCACTCCACAATTCGATTCGATAACGATTCACCTGTTAACACATTCCACGCCAGAGTTTAATATCATAATGTACTCACCAGTGCCAGCGATTTATTGTTGTTTTTTTGTTTTTTTTCACCTCGCCACAGACCTCGCTAAATACCTTAAGATCACGCGTTCAACTGTTTGTAGACACACAGGGTAGCTGTGTGAGTTGCCCAGAGAATACATTTTCAATCGCCGATCGTCCATTTTGCAGTAGTCGCAGTTTCTATGAAACAAATGGCGGATTAGGGGAAGCTTCAGAGCGCCGGCGGATGGGAACGAAAATCTTCGATTGACATTTCCGTTTCCGTTTCCGGTGTGCTACAATGAAATATGTCACTGCGAGGGAGGCCTACAATGAAATGTGTCTCTGAAAAAAAAAAAAAAAAAGACCACTTCACGTAGAACTACGCGACTGGCACGCTGCGCAATTATTTAGGTTCGCGTAGAACTACGCGATTGGCACGCAATGTGTTAATGATTTGATTTGATTCTACGATGCATCTGGATGCATCTCAATTTTCTGTATTACTGCACATGACTGCTTTGTCATCGGTTAATACAAGCAGTCAGATAGATGAACTACTTTTAATTATGAACTACGTTTTTATTTAGAAAGTGCTTTATCGTGATGTGTGTATAATCACTCTCCTTCAAACATAAATGTCACTCACTGAATTGCAGATCTACAAGCACACAACACGTCACATCATGCACGATGCGTTGTGAGCTTGTAGATCAGTTAAGTGTTGGTATCTGTTGTGTGCTTATAGATCTGCTATAGCTGTGTGCTTGTAGATCTACTATAGCTTGTACATCGGTAAATTAACACTGGGGATTTTACGGTGTAGTAAAACTGAGAAATGTGCCCTGATGTCCGCTTTCAAAATACTGTGTGTGTGCGTGCGTGCGTGCGTGCGTGCGTCCGTGCGTGCGTGCGTGCGTGCGCACGTGCGTGCGCGCGTGCGTGCGTGCGCACGTGCATGCATGCTCATAGGGTGCTCACGTGTGAGTGTGTGTATGTGTGTGTGCATGCGAGATGTCCTTTTGTTGACACTAACTGTATAAAGTTGAGTGAGCAGTCATTACTGTATGTGTGTAGGAAAGGAGCCCTGGTGAATTCTGCAGGACTGGTGTTTATAGCAGGAGGCTTCATGGGTTTCAGCCGAGCCTGCGGTTCTCCTGAGATGGTCATCATTGGACGCTTCATCACAGGTGTACACTCAGGTATTCATGTTTTTCAATCCAGTATCCTCCATGTCTTAGCTTGCCAGTGTAATTTTATGTGCTCGTTGGTTTATTTATGAATTTTTCCTTGAATTAAGGCGAGGTGATTCAAAGTCCTCTTTTTACCTGACCAACAAAGCAAAGGACAAAATTACAATGAATCACACCTGGACGTGCAAAATATGCCTGCACAAACACCTCTTGTTCTATGTCTCCTTTCTTGAGATATGATCAATTATGTAATTTGTACCTTGAACTCGATTGC
>NC_137604.1:38068395-38083395 GCF_963280865.1 Gymnoscopelus braueri
ACCGGTTGGGGCATGCATTCCCCAGACCGTTGCTGGTCGTTAGTGAGTGAGTGAGTGAGTGAGTGTGTCACCAGCGGATCTCGAGAACCACAAGTGAAGTGGTCAGGGTTGAACGCTTTCGAGATTTCCAAGTGGTCCCTGATCGAAAAAAGGTTGGGAACCACCAGGTTAAACTATGAATGTAAAAATTTCAAATCACGCTTGTGCTCATGAACAACCTTTTTCCAACATGCAATTCCAGATCTGGTTCTACACCAACGCCATCTTTGAAAACGCAGGAATCCCAGCCTCTCAGATCCAGTACACTACTGTTGCTACCGGAGTCATAGAGGTCATCACTGGTGTATTAGGGGTAGGTAACTGCACTGTACAGTCCAGTCCTGATGAATGCTGCTTTCTCTTTCTGTCTGTGGTAAATGCCACATCAAACTCACATTGTGTTTCCTGTCCCTCCCCCAGTGCTTCACTATCGAGCGGGTTGGCAGAAGGCCTCTGATGATTGGCGGTTTCACCTTCATGGGTCTCTGTTGTGCTGGAATCACTCTCTCTCTACTCTACCAGGTACAGAGACTGACACATTACTGTAGCTAACCTCTTCAACCTGGCATCCCTGTTTTGGGCATGCCATTACAGGTGAAAATTGTTTATTTTTGTTGTTGTTGAAAATTTCAATCATTCAATCATAGCAGATCTACAAGCTCATAGCGCACCCCATTGACACATGTTGTGAACTTGTAGATTGGCTATTTTAGCTATTCTTCATACAACAAAGTACAGTATATATACAGTAGGGCATAGGTGGTTAATAAGTTAAGATTGGAGATAAGAAGTTACTGCACTGGCCATCTGTTCTGGAGGTCCAGATACAATGTCTAGATCCTTTCTTTTTTTTCCTGGGACCTATTTTGGATAATTTGAACCACAAGCGAAGGGTGACTGTGACAATTATTGGAATTGGTCCATTTGTTTGCGCCCCCAAAACTCCCCTTTAATGCTGGCTTTCTATCCTACCAAGTTGTTAATGACATTCACCTACACGGCATCCCAGGTCTAACTGACTAGAAATAATTTCCATATGGGGATTAGGGATTAATAAAGGTAATCTTCTTCATCTTCTTCTTAATCCCTGATTACATAGCTAGAGTGACATGGTGCATACAGTATAACTTCCTGGTAGGATAGAAAACCAGCAGTATGGGGTTCCACAGGTCAGGTGAATGCTACTAAACCAGCAGTGATGGAAGAAGTTTACTTAAGTAAAAGTATCAATACTGCAATGTAGATACTATACTCTGTTACAATTTACAAGTAGAAGTCCCGTATTCAAAATGTACTTGAGTAAAAGTACAAAAGTATCAGCATAAAAATATACTTACCAAAAGTAAAAGTACTCATTGTGCAAAATGTCCCATTACACAAGTACAAAATGTATAAAAAAAACTTTAGAAAATGGCCATTTAAAAAAGTTTAGAATGTGTCGCAGAAATATATATATATACTAACTAGTAACAAAAGTTTTCATATAAATGTAGTGGAGTAAAAGTAAAATATTTTCCTCTGAGATGTAGTGACGTAGAAAAGTAAAAGTATTGAAAATTGTAAATACTGAAAAAAGAAAGAAAAATACCTCAAAATGTACATGTACTTAGATACTTTACAGTTTACACCACTGTGAACCAGTAGTAAGGTCCCCAATGACCAGGGCATGAATACTTTGCACTCTATTGTATTCTACTGTACTCTGCTATATGATTAATCACATTAGACATCTTTATACTTTGTAAACTTAACAGCTGTGCAATGTATTATTGTTATTTTGGTTTAATGTTTTTCACGTTGTCCTGTTTTACTGCCTTCAGACCCAGATTCCCTTCATGCGTTACATCAGTGTGCTCTGTGTGGTGGGAATCATCGCTGGGTTCTGTATAGGACCAGGTGAGAATGATGTTGAGTTTCACTCATTTGTCTGTTCTTTCTTCTGAATTTTTATCACAAAACAGCAGTGGTGGAAGAAGTACTCAGATATTTTACTAAAGCAAAAGTAGCAATACCACAATATAAAAAATACTCTGTTACAGGTAAAAGGCCTGTGTTCAAAATGTTACTTGAGTAAAAGTACAATATTTTCCTCAGAGATGTAGTGGAGTAAAAGTAAAAGTATTGAAAATTGGAAATACCTCAAAATTGTACTTAAGTATGGTACTTGAGTAAATGTACTTCGTTACTTTCCACCACTGCAAAACAGGTTTGTGGTTATTGCTTGTGATGATAGAGGATCCCATCTATTAAAGTCTTCATTTTATTAACCATGCTCTTAAGTTACCTAGTAAAGAGAACCATCATTTCTTTTAATAATGACCTTGAGTTATTCTGTACGAGCAGGTGTCACTTTTTTTCAAACATTGAATATCTACTTTGGACTGAAACTCATCTCCATTTCAATCCTATATGTATCGTTACAGAGTGGTCTGACACAAGTTAACACTGACCCCTGCTGGAACCATGCGGAAATGCATGGACTATTTTCCAGCTTAGTCTCAACCACTAGCCTTACCCTCCCTCCCTCCCTCCCTCCCTCACTCCCTCCCTCCCTCCCTCCCTCCCTCCCTGCTCATCTCTCTTTCTACAGAAGAGATATTGTATTTCATTAGTCTTGTAAATGAGCGAATCATAATTGCCACACTACATCCATTCCTACTACAGCCATTTTGTACGCTGAGCGAGTGAGTTGAGCGAAGTGAATTAAGAGGCTATAGTTTACAGCGTCGTCAGGGAGCCATGTTGAGGGGGCCGTGAGAGAGGGTGATGAATGGGAGGGAATCTGGTTTACATATCGTCATTCGTCAAGACAGCAAAATCTATACCTCTGCACGCAGAACGAGGATTTCTGTTGCTGCAATTATATTTTTAATGGCTCATTGTTCATAACCTCATGGTGATGAATATGGTTTTGTTTGGACAAAACCTTGCATGCACAACGAAGAACCCCCCCCCCCCTTCCTCCTTGCGTATACCACAGATGTTGACAAATTATGGCCTACTTATTGGCTTGACGATATTAAAACTTCCTCCTCGCAATTATCACAGCCAGATAATGAGGAGTTCATTCGAAAGAGCTCCATCATTAGAACTTTTACTAATGCATATTTTTCCTACATAGCTCTCAGTTATAACAATGACAAATTGTGTGTTTTAAAGCTATACCAGCCACCCCATAGATTCTAAATGTCAAGCTAACAAACTGGATAAGTCCCAGCTAAACTATGTTGTTTATATACAGTACATTGTAGTAGTAGAGTTTGCCAAGTTGCTAGACCAAACATTTCCCCTCTCATGTTATAACCACTGAGCAGCACACAAGACCATCACGATGAATGGATCTTAACCCATTAAGACCTGAGGCCGATTCTACAAATGTCTTCTAAATCTTAACAGTTTTCTGAAAAAACGTATGTTGCTATATCAGTGGTACTCAAACTGTTTCATGTCAAGGACCACCAAAATTGTATGTATTTGGCTGCGGAATAATTCGTTCCAGGGAACCCCCAGAAGCAAAGATTTGAGTTAAAAATGTTTGCTTAAAAAAACTAATAATGCACAAATGTTCACGATTTTTCAAAAATAGCAGATTTGATTTACAAGTTTATAGCGCAGCACAAAGTGACTCGCAATGAGCTTGTATATCTGCTATTTTTTAATAGCCAAAGAAATCTAATATGACACAGATGCTTTACCGGTTTTATTGGGTTAATGTAAAGTGTATTGGTGCATGAGAAGTTATCATATTTAGTATTATATTCAGCTGGATGACTAATATGGGATTATTCATGAAGGGATTGTTCATAAAGAAGCTGGGAGCATCAGGGGCCTATAGTGTCAGTGTGACAAAGCTCTGTGCATCACTGGAGGGGTGAAATGTATAGCAATGTAATGTGATGGATTGGGGCGATGTCCGGTTAGACCAGGGCTACTCAACTTAAGATGGCTCAGGGGCCACTCAGCAAAATACCAAAAGTCCAAGGGGCCGCCATAAAAATGACGGTCCTATTTTGGATTTTTCGATTTTGTAACACACAAGAAAATGTACATTTTGACATCATATTCTTTTCACTGTACCAGTTTATTTTGTGTGTATGTCCAGTGGCATCAGTTCAGCAAAAGCTAAGGTATGGCAAGGTTAGGGTTGCCAACTCCCAGAGATTGAAATAAGGGACACCTATCCTGGGCGCGCGGCCGGAAAAATGTGGGGGTCAAACCCCCTAAAAAACCCGAAATGCATAGAAAACTATGCATTATACCTGTAACAATTGACGCACCTGTATGTATGTCTGTCTGTTTTTGAAAAATGTTTTAGCAACCCATATATTTGAACGGAAATGTATATTTTTATCCTGTGCTAATTTTTTTTTTTTTTTAAATAAATAAAAAAAAAATGTTTTGGACCATGAGGGGGCCGCCAAGACGCTGCGATCGGGCCGCATGCGGCCCGCGGGCCGTGGGTTGAGTAGCGCTGGGTTAGACTATTGTCAGAACATGATCCAGATTGGGGAGATCAGGAAAAAACTGAATATGAGAATAATATAACGAATGAGGAAAATGAATTTACAAAAATGACTGTTGACTGAATACTATCAAATTGAAGATATATCATCAATTATGTGTGTGTGTGTGTGTGTGTGTGTGTGTGTGTGTGTGTGTGTGTGTGTGTGTGTGTGTGTGTGTGTGTGTGTGTGTGTGTGTGTGTGTGTGTGTGTGTGTGTGTGTGTGTGTGTGTGTGTGTCCTCATCCAGCCGGCGTCCCCTTCCTAATGACGGCTGAGCTGTTTACACAGACCCACCGTCCAGCTGCCTACACAGTGGCCGGTTGCCTCAACTGGCTCTCCAACTTCACCATCGGCTTCGTCTTCCCCTTCCTGCAGGTCAGAACTCAGACCATTATTTAATGCTAATCAATCATTTCATGACATACAGAGGTTCTCTCATACGTGGCTGTGAAGCCTCATTCAGACCCGAGATTCGCGACGACATTAAAACGTTTTAAGACTGATTTATTCTTTGCCACACGACGGTGTCACGTGCGGATCTGAATAACCCCTTACACATGATGTTCTTTACCCCCCCTCCGTCCCAGATGTCAGCGGGGGCGTACTGCTACCTGGTCTTCTGTGCTATCTGTTTGTCTGTGGCGGCCTACACCCTCTTCATCGTCCCAGAAACCAAGAACAAGACCTTTGTGGAGATCAGTCAAATGTTCGCTGCCAGGAACGGGATGCTGGACAACGAAGCCGACAGCGCCGAGATGGACGACAGCGGACACCTGAAGTTGTCCAGGATGAACGGATATGGCACCTTGTAGCACAAAGGAGAGGAGAGGAGAGGAGGGGAGAGGAGAGGAGAGGAGAGGAGAGGAGAGGAGAGGAGAGGAGAGGAGAGGAGAGGAGAGGAGAGGAGAGGAGAGGAGGGGAGAGGAGGGTCGGAAAAGAGAGTTCTCCTCTCCATGTTTTTGGGCGGTGAAACCGCCCCTATAAGTGAGATTTGGAAAAATGTACAAATATCTTGGGCAGTGCAACCGCCCCTAAAAGTGAGGTTTGGAAATTTGTACAATTATCCTGCGCTGTGATTGGCCAATCACAATCTATTCAGGACTGTGATTGGCCAGTGTCACATGACACATGTGCATAGCCCTATATAAGCAACCATAACTTAAAAAAAACCATAAATTGTTTTTTTTTAAGTTATGGTTTTGTCCATCATAAAGAGTGTTTCAATAAATGTATTTATCTTTTGTACATGATTGGTTGACTCCATTCAGTATTGTGGTTAGCTAGGAAGACACCGCCCTCTTCACACAGGTTTGATTTTTTGTTTGCTTACAGTGATTTCATTAGATGAACAGGAGAGGTAAAGTGGAACTAGATATGACATACAGGAGATTTATTACTGCTTGAGGAAACTGCAAAGAGCAGTGTTACAGTATTTACACTGACACACACACACACACACACACACACACACACACACACACAGGCACGCGCCCATGCACGCGTGCGTGCGTGCGTGCGTGCGTGCGCACACACACACACACACACACACACACACACACACACACACACACACACACACACACACACACACACACACACACACACACACATACGCACACGCGCGTGCACGCACACAGTAATAAACATGGACAAGCACACAGTAGCACAGTGTGCCGTCCTACTGTATAGGGTTAGTTCTTAGTGTATCAGCCACAATGCCAACTGTCCACCATCAACAGATGACTGCTTACACAAACATTGGGCAGGATGGCCTAGTGGTTAGAGTGGCACATAACCAAATGGTCATAGGTTCAATCTCTGCATGCCATCTGCATTTGAGCAAAAATACCTACAGTAACTGCTCACTGCTCTATGCATATACTTGTATATCACAGTGAATCAAACATGCCCAATGCACAGGCTAGCATAATGTTAAGTGCTACACATGTTTAATTTGTACATCTCATTTTAACCACCTTCATCCTGGCATCCCAAAACATTTCAAAATCTACAAACAAGCTCAAAAGGCATCATGATGCATAGGTTGTGAGCTTGTTATTTTTGGATTAAAACATTTCAGTGAGTGGTATAATCATGTCATACTATTTACATCATTATTTTTGACACAACGCATTTCTACACAGCACTGTAAAGTTTATTTATTTCAAACATGCCCCAGTTGCATGTTCTGAAGCGTTATATTTCATTTTGCCCTCCCATTTCAACAGTGTATTCCTACTGTATTGTACTGTAGTACTACTACTACTACTGCTACTGTATGCACAGTAAATAGAAGTCACACTATCACGTGTGTCAAACAACCTCATCCATAACATGTTAATCCATTTGGCTCCATCTCAGATCCCACATTCAGTCTGTTTGCTCTCACACAGTAAAGTCCTCAGTGTTATTGTAACTCTGAGAGTGTAATTAACCACGTAAGCCTCATACTAGCTGACCAGAGTCTCTATGTATAGCCAAAAATAGTTAATCTACAAGCTCGTAGAGCTGCTTTATTTGCAGAATAGGTATGCTAGTGTTCATATGGTTAAATTACTCAGGATTTTGCTGTGCACTGGTGTCAGACACCTCAATCTGTGCAGCATTCGTTTCACTCCATGATCTGTTTTATGTCCATGATCTTTGTCCATGATCTTTGTTGTTGGAAAGAATGTTTACCTATTGGCACACTCTATTTTACAGTAGCCTTATTTAACTTATAGAACAAAATATAGGAGAATTGTATTGTAGTGTAGGTGATTATTGCAGGTGCACAGAAGTGCCTGAGTATTTCATAAAAATGTACTTACAAGGTTGTAACAATACACAAGTGTAAGTACCAAATGAATAAACCTAATCATTGTTGTACTTTATATATTGTTCCACCAATGTATAAATAGTGTCTATTCAGGGAGTGGTACTATTTTGTACTTGTAATACTTTTCCAAAAGTTAATACATACTGGAATACAGTCATGGTAAAGTAAATACAAGGATGGATATATGTAATAGAATAAGGGTAGTGGTAAAGTAAAGCACCAGCACAGTGTTTCTCCACAGTTCCATTTCCCTGGTCAAAGATCATGTGACATCATGTGACCAGCACAGTGTTTCATGTCACACTGTATGTTTACACAGAATGATCAAGAACTTGAGCATGTACTTTGTTTCGCTTGTTTGTTTTGTTTTGTTTAATTTGATGATTGTTTGAGTCTCTTATTCATCCATAAGAGAGCAGGTTATTGTGACTACTGTAGTAGTCCATATTCCAAACGGATGGCAGGATACACTACTCCTGTCCAAAGACAATATGCACATGAAAATGGTTGTAAAAGAATCGTAATTTATAAATGCACCATGTCTTAGTAGCTGTACAATTCATTTTATGTTTGATGTCTGAACAGATTTTTATCTTGAGTTACGTACATTGTATATATATTATATTGGAGACAGTGATACTGAATGAGAACGATTAAATTGAACTTTCACTGTAGATGTGTTCAGGAGTGTGTATTGTATCTCTAGATAAATGTTTGAATGTGAAAGAAAACACGTTTTGCTACTTCTTGCTACTACTGTGCATCGCTGTGTTCAGTGCTGAATTACTTTTAAAAAATGTAGAAGTTTATATAGCTATACATCAGATACCAATTTGAGTCAAGAATGCAATGAATTTGAATTATTAAAAACCAAAGCTATGACCAGCTCTTGGTTTGACGTAGATCAACCAAGTCACCAACAGACTGAAGAACTGAATGGCTTACACTGTGTGGTCACAGCTAAAAACTGTCTGTAAATATCTGTGATAGACAGCTCTATGATTCAGAAGAGTACATTAAGAACATTAAGATAGCGCATTAACAGTTACTGTATCTTTATAATCCACTTAATCCATTTTAAAGCACAGGGTTTTCCTGCCCTGCAAAGACAGTTACTACTTTGTTGTGTTCCAAATGGTCAAAGGTCAAGTCAATGACTTTACATTTCATATTTATACCTGTAAAGGTTACCAAACGATTATATTTGTCCACATCTCATGTACAGACGGAACAGTGCATTATTAAGAGGGATATTAAGTACATAACAGAGTATTGTCCTGGTGTTATGCCATGGTACGGTGGGGCGAGGAAAGTCATAGTGGATGATGGGAAAGGAAATGATGCTCCTCTCCCATCGTCTCCTGCTGCCTTTAGGCTGGCTGTTCCATCTGTCACTCCCTGCAGAATGGCCTAGGAAACCCTGGCTGGGGCAGGATGGATAAATGTTGTCGTAAGACTGTCTCTCTTCATATCACACAAGGTGGAGGAAGAGGGAGTCAAGCAGGTCTGAGTTGAACACGAAGCTAGAGAGGAGAAAGTCATCCATAATGCATTTGTGTTACTGTTGGTTGGTTGTATGGTTTTGAGAGCAAATTATGAATGTCGCAGTACTTTGCTCTGTGTTTTCTTGGTCAGTCTACTGTACTTATTCATCAAATGTTCATTAGAAGTGAGCTACTACTGCAAGGTCAAACATGCGAGAATTAGTTGAGTTATAAATTGACAGTGTTTCAGGGCTTGGAGGTGAAACATGGAAGGAATGATGCGTAGCCGCCGGATTACAGCATTCTTAAACAAAGCATAGTATAGTAATGTCACAGCACAATATTACAAGGGTACTCACTCTGACGCGCTCAAACTCACACACACCACCACCACCACCAGCCAAGAATAATGTTACAGTAAATTTTCCGGGTAATGTCACAGCACGGTGGCGCACGTAGTGTTGTGCACATGTGTGAACGCTTGTGCGCGCACAGGGCTCACACACCCCTGTACAGGCATAAACTATAAATCAAGCAAATAGCATCACAGGCTGGCAAAGGCAACATTCCAGCAGATAAAATGCTCTCCCACACAACAAAGCCACACTCGCCGCGTAATTAATTGCAACAAATTACCTCTTCCTCACCCTGCCAGCCCCTGCCTCCATCCTTTCACACTGCTCGAGAACACTCTGCACTCACACACACGCACACACACACACACACACACACACACACACACACACACACACACACACACACACACACACACACACACACACACACACACACACACACACACACACACACACACACACACACACACACACACACACACATCACTGCAGATGTTGGAACTGATCCGTGCACACCACACACAGCAACAGAATCCCTCTCCCCCTGTCACACACACTCACAAACTCACACACACACACACACACACACACACACACACACACACACACACACACACACACACACACACACACACACACACACACACACACACACACACACACAGACATAAGCGCGCACACACTCACCCCCACACACTCTGCCACCCTTCATAAGTGCTTTAATGTGGCTTATTGCGGTGTGTGCAGCTCCCCTTAGCCGTGGAAATATTCGCTTGACGGATGTGCTTTGTCGCCGGCTCTCCCCCTACGGAGGGAGGAGGGAGGCTGTCACCGAGGAGATGATAACATTAACAGGGAGGCAAGGCGATGACAAATGCCCGTTATCAGCGAACGAGGCCGGTGACAAATCGAACGGCGGACGCCCAGGCAGGCCCCGGCGCGCCGTAATAAAAAAGAAGATGGATGGCAGCACTCAGACAGGGGCCCTGCGTTAATGCGATTTCCACTGCTCTCCCTGACTCCCAATTAAGGCTGGGGGAGGGATGGGGAGGGGAGGGTGAGGACTGAGGAGGGGAGGCAAGAGGCACGGAGAGAGAGAGAGAGAGAGGGAGAGAGAGAGAGAGAGAGAGAGGGGGAGAGAGAGGGAGAGAGAGGGATGAAGGGAGTCTGAATGGCTGGGGGAGAAAACGGAGAGATGGAGGGAGGGATAGAGAGAGGAGGAGGGAGGGGAGGACCAGGAAAAAGAGATGGGGAGAATGATGTGGGGGGTTGGAGGAAGGACAGGGATGGTGTAGCGTGGAACCATGACAGAGCGGAGGAGAGGGAGGGAGGTGGACAGGAAGGAGAGAAAGAGGGAGCAGAATGCCAGAAGGGGAGAGAGGAACGAGGGAGTGGCGGATAAAGAGAAGAGATGTCAATAAAAGAGGGGAGTGGATGAAAGTAACGGCAATGAAGGGGAAGGGAGAAAAGATTAGAAAAACACACACAGCGTTAATTATCTGTGGAGCCAAACTACCCGTCCTCCATCCCCAAGGCCCTCCTCTCTCTCTCTCTCTCTCTCTCTCTCTCTCTCTCTCTCTCTCTCTCTCTCTCTCTCTCTCTCTCTCTCTCACACACGCACACACGCACGCACACACGCACGCACGCACGCACGCACGCACGCACACACACACACACACACACACACACTTGTTCTTCAGTCAGGGCCACAGCTTGTCAGATTGGAAAGCCTTGTCTTCCTATATGGAGATGAACACACCTCCGCTGAACCTCTCTGTCGTCTTCCTCCGCTTCCTCATGTATCTCTGTCTCTCCACAAATCTCCTATCTATCTAACTATCTATCTATCTATCTATCTATCTATCTATCTATCTATCTGTCTATCTGTCTATCTGTCTGTCTGTCTGTCTGTCTGTCTGTCTGTCTGTCTGTCTGTCTGTCTGTCTGTCTGTCTGTCTGTCTGTCTTAGCCAGATAGGGAGAAACTATGATAATTAACTAGACATCTAGTTGAATAACTGTAACCTAATAATGCAACATAACCACGATAGCGAACAGGCATGTTGAGGCAGGGTACATGGACAGTGAAACTAATGTTCAACATTTGCACTTCTATAAAGCAACAGTTTGTGACAGCATCTTACGGACACATTTTCTCTATGATCAGCAGACGTACACATTCATATTGAAATGTATGTTATGCTTGTAGCATGTATTCACAGTCCCACAGATGGTGCACATTCTGTTGTGATTGGAATCTCTAATGTCTTTTTGTTTATCTGCACAGGTAGATCAGATGCTGTTATGGGAAAGCAGCCTGTTGAAGTCGCGTGACAGTTTTATACAACTAGATTCTGACAAGTCCCGGAAAAGACGCGCTGTGATTGGCCAGTAGTCACTTTGAGTGGCAGTTGGGACAAACGCTTGCCCCCAAAACATGATTTACGATTCTTATCCTATCGGTACATAACTCGGTACTTAACTTCGCAACGTTCGGCATAGCAAATCCCTCGCCTTAGCTCACTCGGTGGTGCCTCTCATGGCTCAAGTTTGCTTGAGACGGCGCGCCTCCGTCGCGGTTCAAAACTATACTTTATCGGCAAAAAAAAAAAGTCTGCGGTTGTCGGAAAAAGCAGGATTTGATCAGGAGGGGTTTGGGGTCAGCAGTCAAATGCTCAGCGAGGCACACCACTAGACCAGTTAAAAACCTTTGAGGTTTTGGGCTGTATTAGAATGTGACAACGCCTCCACCATCCCCTCTGGGGGCGGTGGGGGGCCTTGTTTTCTCGTTTTCGCATTCAGCCAATCGTAAAGGCAGGCAGGGTGGGACTTGGTAGAATCTGGTTACCATAAATAATACGCGTTGAAGTCTAGCTGTGTTGTAGGTGATTGGTGCCCGAAGAGCTGATTGAGGGGTGCCTAGCTGATTGATTGAAACATGGGGAGCATCTTCTTGTGTGGATTGCTATTCTACTGTGGTTGGTTGATTAGATATCCAAGGGTGGAGTCTGCAGAGTATATAAGGAGAACAGCTCAGTCTGTGTTTAGGCTGCCATGGAGAAAGGTTGACACTTTCTCTCTCTGTTAATTTGTGTTCGTTTCTTTGAGTTCTTCAGTTGTACATTACACTTTCACTTGTTGTTGGATCCAATTAAAATATTTAGTTTTTCTGTAAGCCTGCCTCCTGGTCCATTTCTGAAAATGTTCATGGTTTTCACTGACTTTGTGACCCACTGGGTGACAAATGGTGGCAGTAGTGGGACCTGAACCCACGCCTCCACAGAGGCCATCCAGATCGGGTTTAAAACCAGTTTTTGGACAAACAAGTCCCAAACAAGCATTAGTTTAGGAGTGATTAAGTTGAGGCTTGGGCTTGATGTGGTTTAATTCATCATTCTTGTTATCATTAGGCACTGGTTGTATGGGTTTGGTGTGGATAAGTTCAGGGTCCGGATAAGGGTGGGTGGTTGGATGGGTGGCGAGATGTGTAGTACCAAGATTGTGTTTTGCTCATCCACTTGTGGCGCAATGCATGCTGGGTATCATCCTGCTGACCTTTCCACTCTATCTATTCTAATGCCCATTGAACTTTAACACTAGCCTGTTTTTGTGTGTGTACTGTATTGATCAGGGAAATTGTCTGAACATAAAACACTGCAACAAAAATAACCAAATATCACATCTTCAGAAGTTTAACAACAGCTTCTCTATGTGTTATGAGCACTCGGCTGTAGCAGCTCTCTGATTAGCGGCACCAGGTGGGTCAGCACCCAGCTGGAACCAAAAGAAGAAGAAAAAAAAAAGCTGCACGCTCCTGTGGTTTCCTATGAGCCTCAGGAAGATTCAAGACTTGCTCCCTAAATCACATCTTATAAAAGCAGGGCTGTCAGACAGACAGGCATGCAGTGGCCTACAGGCAAGACACAGAGCCATACACATGAGCTATGACCCCTGTCTGAACACAAAGGACCGCTCCAACTGGCCCTGTCCAAGAACCCCAGATGCTGTCGCCTTACTAAGAGGATGAGCAGAGGATACTGAGAAATTGCCTTGGGATGATGACAGGGGAGGGGAGGCATCTGCGTGCTCACCCCAATACCCATGGGCTGCCGTTTTGTCACCCTGACAGTGTGTTTTATAAAAACGGGGCAGAGAATTCCTGAAGCTTCCAGAAGACTGCGGAAGGCGAGGCCATATATCTCTCGCTATTACAGAGCAGCTTGGAGGAGAGAAAGAGAGAGAGAGTGAGAGAGAGACATAGAGGAACACGTAGGAAGTGAGGGGAGGGGTTGGAAGAGAGGTAAAGAGAGATAGGAGGAGGACGGGGCGGGGGGTGAAATGACAGTGAAAAATTGCCGCCTCGTGATTCAGTGGGAGAAAAGGGAACAGGTCCTAAAGAGGGGACAGACAGAAGATAAGTCTCTGTGGTAGGGGCCCCGCTGGGGGCCCGCAGTATTCCAAATCAGAGACAGACACACACTTGTCAGAGACATCAAGCTAATGCCTCACCACACAAGGTAAAGAGACGGTAAAGAGAGAACACAGCCTGTCCTCCTTGCCGGAGAGAACAAATGCAAAAAACATTAGGACCCTGCAGCCAGGCCAGGGCCAGAACAAGGAGTTGTGTGTGTTGTGTTGTGAGTGTGTCGAAGGATGTGTGAAGGTGTGTGAAGGTGTGTGAAAAGGCACTCAAAACTTGAGACAGAAGGCTATGAGAGGAGGAAATGTGGCTATACACACACGCACGCACGCACACACGCACGCACACACACACACACACACACACACACACACACACACACAACGTCACCACTACCAACCGGATCATCATTAAGTTGTCAAACGGAAGGTCTGCCCCCACACCCACACACCCACCCTCGCCACCCGAAATATGACTTGGAGTTATGGCGGGTGGCCGTGGGCTGCTGATGATAGAGGAATCACACTACATGGATCATAGACAGATCGATACGTAAGACAAAGTCATTACGGAGGGGCTAGAGTTCAATGCCTCCCTGGAGCACTGGGGGTCTGAGGGGGGGGGGGTGCTTATATTTATCACTGAGGATCATGACAACCATATAAGCTGAGTTGTGTAACTAAACCGTATTACCGACAACAACTAGCTAGAACAACACAGGGTGCAGTTTAATTGTTTATTTATCTGTTTATTTTGTTGTTCATATGCATTGATTCTGGATGTTTTTACTTTGTGTTGTTTGGTGGAGTTGTCACTGTTGTGTATGCTGCTGATTTCTGTGTGTGTGTGTGTGTGTGTGTGTGTGTGTGTGTGTGTGTGTGTGTGTGTGTGTGTGTGTGTGTGTGTGTGTGTGTGTGTGTGTGTGTGTGTGTGTGTGTGCAGCAGTATCTACATTTCTGTATCTATTTTTGCTCTCAAAGCTACAGTAAAGTATGCTGCAAAATGAAAACATGTTTTACTTTCTCAGAGTTAAAATAACACTGAGGATTTTGCAGCACACTCTCCACTGAAACCATGCAACTGACAAAGGATTGTGTTTGCGTGCGTGTTACAGTTTGTGTGCACTGTATGTGTATCTGGTATTTGTGTGTGTGAGTGTGCGTGTATTTATACTTGTGAGAGCCAAATGTCCCCAAAAATATAGTACTTATACTTTCAAAAGATTTGGGGAGTTATAGGCTTAGAATTATGAAAAGATTCAGGTTCGGATTAGGTATTTACAGGCTAGGCTTCAGGGTTAAAGTCGGAGTTATGCCTGATTTATAGTTGCACACCGAAAATAGATGATCTACAATTTTCAAATCAGCCTCATGGTGGCGC
>NC_137604.1:38088395-38100895 GCF_963280865.1 Gymnoscopelus braueri
TTGTGTGTGAATTTGGTTATGCCAGTGAGTCTGACCCCCTATGGGTGTACATTCAACCTGTAGTCATCTCCCTCTCTCTCTCTCTGTCTGTCTCTCTGTGTGTGGTGTCTCTCTCTCTCTCTCTCTCTCTCTCTCTCTCTCTCTCTCTCTCTCTCTCTCTCTCTCTCTCTCTCTCACCACACACACACACACACACACACACACACACACACCACACCACACACACACACACACACACACACACACACACACACACACACACCACACACACACACACACACACACACACACACACACACACACACACACACACACTTAGCTGCGCCACGCACGCACACCACACACACACACAGGTTTTGATTGACAGAGGGGCAGATAGGGGCAGATAGGAGGGGTGTTAGATCAATAAGCACCGCCCCTTCCCGTCTCCCCTCTTCACTGACAGCTCCTGTCAGAGAACCCAGTGGGACCTGGTATCAAATGGACCAACTACAAAGAATGTGTTCAAGAGCGCTTTCATCCCATATGCCATTACCTTACTGAATACTTAACCTGGACCATTACCAATTCTCCACCAGGAATGCACCAGAAGTGCTTTTTTTTTTGTCGTTGCACGTTTTCGTTACACGTTTTTGTTATACAAACTGAAATATGGAAATGCTGTCTTGTTGTCCTGTGATTATCTTAATTTGTTACTGTATGCCTTGTCTTGTTTTTATTTTATTTCTACGACAGTGAAAGCTCCAGCCCATTCCACTGTGTTGTACCTTTCTGTACTCAGCTACAGTCTGTGACTGTTAAATGTCAAGGGCTGACATTCTGCCAACCCTGGTCCTCACAGCACCCTGACAGCACAACGTTACATTCACCTGCATTCATGGTCTAACTTGTCCCTGATTATGATTATACAGCTAGAATGACTACAGTTTTCAAACCTTGAGCGTTAATCTATTTTACTCTGAGATTGTACAAATGGATTTGAATGCCAGGTGAATTTTTCCCATAGAGATTTCCAAAAAGGTTTATATCAATAATTTTAAGCCTAGAATCAAGGCATCCAGGCTCCTGGTGAATCATGACCATAAAACATTAGATTTTTGAAAATATCTATGGGAAAAATGAATGGAGTCTGGATCGGTGGAACCAGAAAATGGCCGCCACTGCTATGCCCCATTAACTTCCTGGTTGGATAGAAATAAGGTAGCTAAATTTATATTTTGCTGTATGAACCAACACTGTCCAACGCACCTGCATTTGAACTAAGTGGATGTGCGAATATCTCATTTGCGAATACTTTGTAGTATAAAATAAACACGTTATTTTCAGTGATCGACGCAGACATACAGCGACCCATGTCGCTCAAGCTTGCGGATCCCCAACGACCAGGATTGGCAGTTACTGCTCAGCTCTACCCTTTAACCTCTGAGCCCCTGCCCACCCCACTGCCCAGTCAACCCCCACCCCTGCCCTCTTTCCAGGAGAGGTGACAGTGAACGTTGCTGTCACATACCAGTAAAGTGCTGTCAACGCACTGATAATGTCCCCAGGAATTTGCAGCGGTACTGTTATCCTGTTAACTGTAAAGAGGGAGAGAATGTGTGTGTGTGTGTGTGAGGCAGGTGCATAGTCGCCGAAAGTTGTGTACATGTGTGTGTGTGTGTGTGTGTGTGTGTGTGTGTGTGTGTGTGTGTGTGTGTGTGTGTGTGTGTGTGTGTGTGTGTGTGTGCGCGCGTGCGTGCGTGCGTGCGTGCGTGCGTGCGTGCGTGCGTGCGTGCGTGCGTGCGTGCGTGCGTGCGTGCGTGCGTGCGTGCGTGCACGTCTGTCACATACACACATGTCTGGGTGGGGGGTAAGTTGCTGCAGTGGTGGAAAAAGAACTCACATTTTGTACTTAAGAAAAAGTATCAATACTGCAATGTAGAAATACTCTGTTACAAGTGAAAGTCTGGAGTTGAAAATGTACTTGAGTAAAAGTACAAAAGTATTGGCATCAAAATGTGCTTAAAGCACCAAAAGTAAAAGTACTCATTATGCAGAATGTCCCATTGCAAGTTTTCAAATGTATACAAATCTTTTGAAAAAAATAAAATATATAAAGAGTGATGGTGTGTGTGTGTGTGTGTGTGTGTGTGTGTGTGCGCGCGCGCACACGCGCGCATGTGTTAGAAAGAGAGAGCGAGAGAAAGAGAGTCCATGTGCATACTGCATACCCTGTTATTCTCCATCTTGACCCAATGTGTATATCAGCTGCTGCTTATCCATTGAGACAGGTCTCTAAAATATACTGTATCAAATATATATATCAGCTGTAAATATCAGCAATGGAGATTAGGATATGGGAGGCTTGTTTTTTGCTTATATTACTGTGGTCAGTTGTTGAGCATGTTCCTTTATTGTGCACATAATAGTCTGACACCAATATTTGTAGAAAAGGCGCAAAACTATTTAATTTACATACAAATAAAAACAAATCTCACAGTTGTGTATGTGTGAAAATGCTGACTGCAGGTTGAGACGATTAACAAGGCTGCTGAAAACCTATACTTTTCCCCACTGGAACTCAGGTTCCTTGTTAAAAGAGAACTTTTGACTTCAGTAGAGGTACTTCTCATTGAACTGCAACACACACACACACACATGCACGTACGCACGCACGCACGCACGCGCGCTGCGCACACACACACACACACACACACACACACACACACACACACACACATATACACCACATGCTTCAGTATGTAACACTGAATATGCATGGATAAATGTGAAAGCTTCTGCGTGCAGCATTGTATGTGTGTGTGGAAATGTGTGTGAGTGTGTGTTGTGAGTGTGTGTGCAAGCATGTGTGTGTCGGGTGGGGTTTTTAAAGGGTGACAGGGAGATAGTGTTGCTGACTGACACGGTGAGAGTGACAAAAAAAAAAGAAAAAGGTTCCCCTTCGGAATGTAACAATCTCCCTGCGCTCCATGTTCTCCTGTGTCTGGAGAGGAATTGTTAAAAGCATTCCGGGCCTCGGGAGTGAGGATGAGGGTGAGAGAGGAATTTGAGTTCACCAGCTTTTTATTTTCTTTATTGTTTTTAATGCCCCAATAAGATGCAACCGTTTCCTGACAGTCCCAACGTGCTGATGTGCAGCAAAAGATCCAGATGCAGACAGGCTTACAACAAATTCAGCAGCAAAACAATCAGTGGTGAGACGGAAACCTGCAAGGGCAGAGCTCAGGTCCTTAATATATCCTAGCAATATGTGACAAGTGTTATAAGGAGAAGGGAGGATGTTTTTTATGCTGTTCTAACCACTTAAACCCTATGTAGATCGTTGACCGTGGTCTCCAGGGGTCTCTTTTTACCTCTACATTCTATACCAAATATCTGCGCAAAAAAATACGTTTTGCCTATGACATGCCCAGAATAGAGATGCAATAGGGTTGATGTGGTTAACCCATTTTAGATTTTAACCACTTTAACCATTATTTTATACTTAGATATACAAGTTCCTGGCACGTCACTTTGTGCAAATCTTTGAATGTATACACTGTATATTTGTTAAATTTTTTTTTTAAAGTCAATTATTTCCCTGGAACAATTGAGTCCCTGGAACAAAATATTTGGGGATGGGGCTCGGCGGCCAAATACATATCATTTTGGGGGTCCTTGACCTGAAAAGGTTTGACATAGAAACATACGTTTTTCAGAAAACTTTAGAAGACATTTGTAGAAATCGGCCTTGGGTCTTAATGGGTTAAAGATGGACAGCTAAATAGAAATCAGAGCTTTCTGAGCTGCTCTCCATGAGTGCTGAAATGTATGTGAGTAATGTGCTGCCATGTGATCTGTGCATACTGCTAACCTCTGTGTGGGTACACCCGATGTATACTCAATACAACAAGTGCAATAATTCATTATTTATTGTAGAATGTATATGGTAATACTCTCTGCGTACACTTTCGCATGCGTAATAATTCATACTTATTTATTCATCTAATTATGTTGCCATAACAGTCTCTGTGGTCTATGCTATATAATGTTGCATATTATATGTAGTTTCTAGTTTATTCATGCTCGTCTTCATATTTAGTAAATAGTGTGATGCACAATGGCACCAACCTCACAGAGACATGTACAACAGCATATGCAAACATGCAAAAATAATTCTGGTGGTGATTCTGCACCATAATTTCCATTGATCATAATGTAAAAAACAACATCAACAAAAAACACCCCCAGTATAACAGTTTTCTATTTTAAAAAGGGCCACACGTGTCTGTCTTTATAGCCTCGGTGTCCATAACCATGTCCTCTCCATTTTACAGCGAGTCAACCCCACAGTCTGAAGTTTTTAAGGCAGGACAAGGGTTCAGACGACGCTTGGTGGTCCATGAACTCTTGCGGTTGCAACCCCCTCGTCCCTCCTCGTCCCCCCGTCCACCTCCAACCCACCCACTGAGGCAGGCAAGCAGGCGAGATGACAGTTGTGCTATGAGGTGAGGTCCTCTGGAACTGGGGGTTAAAAACCAACCACACGACACAACGCAGCAGGACGAAAGGCCCTTCAAAGCCTGATTAGTTCCCCAGGTTCAAGACTATACTTCAGGGAGGGAGAGAGAGAGAGAGAGAGAGAGAGAGAGAGAGAGAGAGAGAGAGAGAGAGAGAGAGAGAGAGAGAGAGAGAGAGAGAGAGAGAGAGTCGGACGGATGGAGGTAGGAGTGGAGAGGGAAGGAGAGAGAGAAGGTATAGAGGAAAGGGAGAGATAGAAACACAAAGTGGGGTGGAGGGAGAGAGGTGATGAGAGTGGAGGAACGCGGAGAGAGGCAGAGTGCAGAGTGTACAGTATAGACAGCACAGAGGACATGAGAAAGGGAAATGTGATGGAAGAAAAGGAAACAGGACGAAAGGAATTAAAAAGATAAGAATGAAACGAGTGCAGATAAAGAAAATAAGACAAATTAACAGAATAAAAATATGTTTCTCAGAAAAGAAGACATACTTTATGGAACGAAACAGAGGGCAATGAGCGAGGGGTTGGGGGAGAACTAAGTGAAAGAAATGTCAACAGAATGAAGGAAATGAAAAAGTCAGGGGACAGAGAGGAATGAAGTGGGAAGAGGATGAAAATAGGAAGAAAAGAGTAAAGAGAGAGATGCAAAGGTAAAAAAAAGAAGAAGAAAAGACAGACGTACAGAGAGACAGGAAAGGAGCAGAGGAGTTTTGTTTCCATGAGGCAATGAGCTGGTTTTTACAGTGACTTTTACGACAGCTTGGAGACTGGTTCAGACAGGGCTAGCTGGCCGGTTGGGATGGCAGCCTCCGACCCCCGGTGTCTCAGGAACACGACAGATCACATCACATGCCGACAGTGAAACTCCATAATGCCAATAACTGGGTGCATTGTGGTGGAAACCCGGAGAGCAGAGAATAAAACCTGCCGTAACACAGATCACATCACACACTCACAATGTTACTCTGTAACTTAAATCAGAAGCTCTTAACTCTGGTCCTTAAAGCTCCGCTGAAATGGGATGTTGGCAGGTGCACATGGCAAGAAGCATGTTAAAAGATACATTCATGTGCCCAATAATAGAGTAATGATTAAGGGCCTCGTCTCACGACCCACGTGTGCCCTGTCTGGCCTGGGATGGAATCCTGCAAGACGTCATCCTGTGCCTCTCCTATAATGTTCTCTCTCACCTGTCTGTCTTAATAAAAGAGAAATACTAAGGCCTGTGCACAGGCCGCTATCCTTTTGTGTAGAAGATTATTCTCTGGAAAACTTCTACGATGGGAACCAAATCACAGGACTTCACTGCTGTCTGAACCATAAGAGACAAAACAAGTTGTAGTCTAAAGTCTGAAATGTAATAAGTTGCGTGACTGTGTCACACACACAAAAAAATGCAGATCTACAAGCTTACAAGAACAAAGCAATGTGAGCTTGTAGATCTGCTATTTTTGGTAGCGACACGATGCACAACCTAGTGTATAATTCAGGTGTAATGGACAGGGCAAGTTAAGTGAGAAAGTTGGAAAAAGCATTTTTTATCTGTCTCATTAAACTTACACTCAACAGCAACCTGGCTTCATCTTGCTCTTTTCCTCTCTCTATCACTCGTCTCTTTATTTATTACTTATGACATTTCCATCCATGATTTGCCCATGCACACCACAGAAAAAAGGAACAAGAACAAATTGACTATAAATTATAAACTGTATTCCAACCAAGGTTTATTATTTTGTTTTCATTTGTAATTCAGGGCTGTGGAAACCACAAACCACAGTATAGCGTTGACGGTCACCTAGTCAGCCAGTGTGTGAAGTAACAGTGCTAAAGGATGCAGTTGTGCAGATGTACATGTGTAGCTGCATGAGCGTGGAGCAGGGTGTGTTTTGTAAAAGAACGACCATATTCAGTAATCATTTGCTTTGATAAATAACGGTTAACACACACACGCGTGTGTGTGTGTGTGTGTGTGTGTGTGTGTGTGTGTGTGTGTGTGTGTGTGTGTGTGTGTGTGTGTGTGTGTGTGTGTGTGTGTGTGTGTGTGTACGTGCGTGTGTGTGTGTGTGTATGTACATAGACAAACTGTCACAAGCTGTGTAGCACACCATCACCTTTTCCACAGTCCTGTCTAATAAGGCATTAAAAGCCATAAAAGTATATGAAATCATTACAAAACATAAAAACATGGACACTACTAGCCACAGTATACTGGTGAAGGAGACCTGGTTAGAGACTGAAAACAACTATGATAGAGTTGGATGCTGCAGAGTAATACATTTAATAAATAATACATGTTATTTGTAAAGCACTTTACATTTGAACTAGTGCTACATTTAAAGAAAAACAGATTTAGGGTGAGGGTGTCATACAGTAGGTTGGATGCCAATTACGCTAGAAGGTGCAGGCTAGGCTGGAGGAGCTAAATACTGGAGGTCGCTGGATGAAGGTTGGAGAGGGTTGGAGGAGATACCATAGGAGTTGGAGTGTACATTTGGAGTGTACATGAGTTGGAGTGTACATTTGGAGTGTACATGAGTTGGAGTGTACAGTAGTATGCTTGAGAAGATGAGAGCTGGAGGCTGCAGGGTTAAGGCTATGAGATTGGGACTGAGAACAGCCCATGAATCCTGAGGTCTCTGTAGGCACAGCATGGTAAAATAATTAAGTTTTCCTTTGATGGGGGACTAAACAAACACAACAGCACTCAACACTGCCCTGGCTCTGCTCTCTCTCCCTCTCGCTCACCCCTGTTTCTCTCTTCTTCTCTCTCCCCGATTCTGACTCAGTTGCTCTGTCCCTCTCTCTTTCTTCTCTTTTGTTATTTTTCGTCTTTCATTCTCTGCTTTCTCACTTTGCCATTCATTGTCCCTGCTGTCAGGCGACCACTCTCATCCAGCCCATGTTACATTTTAGGCATTTAACCCATCCATACGTCGCTTATCTAAAATGGCTAAAACAAGTGCAACCACGTCATGAGCTTCAATTCCTAGAATGACACCATTAGAAACAACTGATATCAAGGTCATCATCCAAGCCATATAGCGCCCAGACAAGTGGCAGGATAACTAGCCTAATTAACATTGTATAACCGTGTCACTCAGAGATAACTTATTTTCAACATGATGCATTGCTTTGTCTGTCATAAGAAATGGCATAAGAGCCAAAAGGAGACACAGATCCCCCTCACAGATAAAATTTGTCATTTAATTTTTGGAGTGGAGTAGTCTCTCTGGGATATGTTATATGCAGCTTTAAACTGTTGAGAACAGTGTTGCAGTGTCCAGAGGACCTTGCCAGTAATCCGCGTTTGTTATGATGATACTACACTCCCCTCTGTTAAGTGGGCTTTAAAACATTTTGACGATAAAGGAATGGAAAACCGGCAATCGGATTCTTTATGAGGGCTGTTGATGCTGTTTGAGCAGCGCTGGGTGGAGGACATCATGGAACTTGCTTTTATATTGTATTGCAAAGCATCTGATATTTTACTCATTGGTACATACATACCTGTAAAGTAGTTTCCAGAGCTTGACATGCTGTTATAAAACTGTAAATCGCAATGATCATGTCTCTTTATATATTAACTGTTACAGCTGTTGTATTGCAGTGCCAAGGAAGTGTGTTTCTAAATATTATAATATGTATACATTATGACAGGAATGCATAAAACTAAGTACTGTGGTGCTATGTTTTCACTGCAAATGAGGCAACAAACTGAATTGATTGCCAGTGGAGTACAGCCTTAATACATCAAGACACACTGGGCTGAAAATTGACATAATGGCAATTGTCACTTTTGAACAATTTAGCCAAAGGATCAAGTACCACATCTTTCAGTTGGGTAGCAGACACATAGTATAATGTATAACATCCAAAGGACAGTTTATTTATGGGAAACATAATGTCAACTGGTGATAAAAATGCAGTGCAATTACCTATACCCTTCAAGTTGTCGAAGGTAGGGTCAGGGTTGTGGTTTAGTCAAGGGATGCAGTAGCTCACGAAGAACAAGCTTCAAAAAGGTTCAGCTGGGCAGAATGGAATGTAATGGAATAAACCATGGAGAGAAACCTGTAGGAAGAAGATTGTTGGTGAACTACTTTAGTTGACCTAAAGTTGGTTAACAGACTAGCTCAATGGTGATGGTACTATTTATGTTCTTGTAGGAAAGAAACACTATACTGTAGCTTTGCACCACTTGTCCTCGACCTGGGATCGAACAACTGGATATCCAAACTACTCGACGGCAGGCATCGCACTCCCTCGAGTCCTTGCCACTGCGTGTGCCAAGTTTGAAGTCGGTCGGTCCCATATATGCACATGACCATGTATGGGCATAGCGGTCGGATCTGTGGCTCGGGACAACCAGATCTCTGTATCTGTCAGTCCGCGTCCCTTTTATGCCAATTTATGGATATCGCTGATGTCATCAGTAAATGCCCATATATGGGTATGCCCCCTTTTGTGCCCATATATGGAGCTGACAGATTTTTTTGCTGCTGATGCCAAAACGACACATTGAGGTTGGACAACACACTCCATATTTGGGCGTAGCTGCATTGGGAACTCCTTATGGTTATGGCTGAGTCAGAGTGATGTCAGAGGTCTGTACGGTGGCAGGCCCTCCCATTAGCCAATTTTAATATAAGGATAATGTGACTGTTACATGTGTTCATGTGAAATGTATTCAATTAAATGTCAATCAGTGACTTTCACACCGAAGTGGAAAATACATTAGCTGCAGGAAGCTATCTAGCAGATTCAACACCACAACTTCACTCAATTTCTGTGTGTATTTCTCTCTCTCTCTCTCTCTCTCTCTCTCTCTCTCTCTCTCTCTCTCTCTCTCTCTCTCTCTCTCTCTCTCTCTCTCTCTCACACACACACACACACACACACACACACACACACACACACACACACACACACACACACACACACACACACACACACACACACACACACACACACACACACACTCTCACACACACACACACACACACACACACTCTCTCTCACACACACACACACACACACACACACACACACACACACACACACACACACACACACACACACACACACACACACACACACACACACACACACACACACACACACACACACACACACACACACACACACACACACACTTCTGTGAAATCTGAAGCAATCACAGCTGAGACATGAGAGAACAAGTCAGTCCAACGATACACCCCAGCAGGCACTCACACTCTCCAACTCAAACAAATCCACCATCACAGGCAGCAGTACAACAGTGGATCTGGTATGCTGTGCAGCCGCAACAACAGGATTATAAAAGCTTGGACTGAGGACTGAGTTATTTGAGCCGTGTCCATGGGGATCGCACAGATTCCCACCAATTTCTCTTTTTTCATATATATTTTTATGATTATATCCCACCTCTTGGATGAGCAGGAGGAATTTTAAAACCAGGACGGTGATCTCACCATGAAGTGGTCTGATGGTGATGATGCATCAGGGAGATTACGTCCAACCCCAAACCTCCAAAACTCGGACTTCTCCGTCTCATCTGTCAGAAGCTGAAGTTGAGTGCCCAGAGAGGGTGTTAGTGCTTTGCAGTCATCATAGACCCGCACATACCCCCTGCTGGCTCCTGGATCCACTCCTGCCAAAGACGTCGCTCTCTTCAGTGCTTCCCCTTTGCTGGCTTCTTCTCAGCATTCCTACCCCCTGTCTCGATAAAGAAAAAATACTGAAAGGCGTGGGCTTCCCATTAATTCTCTGTTAAAACCGTTTAAAAACACCCATATGAACTGAGTGCAGGTTGAACGTCCAACCAAATTGTTATCCCTGACCACAGTATTCTGAACCTTTCCTTTCTCTGTCAAGTCACAACTGCATCACAGCACAGTATTTACAGCTCATCAATGGCCATGGCCACTATGCTAAATCACCACCACATGATGTTACAGTTCCTAGACTATGGTTGAAAATCCCACTTGTGCATTTGTCTGTGTGTATTGTACAAAATACCAATCACAGCTCACTCAGCTACAGGGTTTGTCTGTAATTACCATGGCCTTCAATTTCACTGCTATGCAGATGACACACAACTCTATCTATCCACCAAGACCATCACCACAGCCACCCACTCCACTCTCAACACCTGCCTCACAGACATAAAAACTTGATGCAAAATAACTTTCTCAAACTTAACTGCAATAAATCAGAAATCCTTATCATTGGCCCAAACTCCCTCACACACTCCACCCAGGACTTCTCACTTAACATCGACGGCTCCCTTGTCACAACCTCCACCCACGTCCGCAAACTTGGTATAATTTTCGGCCCTACCCTTTCATTCCACCCCCACGTGAACCACATCACCAAAACAGCTTTCTTCCACCTTAGGAACATTGCCCGTCTCCGGCCCTCTCTGACATTCTCTGCCGCTGAAACACTTATCCACCACGCCTTCATTCCATGACATCACCCCCAAAGCCCTCAATAAACTCCAATATGTTCAAAACTCAGCTGCCCGCCTGCTCACCGGTACCCGCTCCAGAGACCATATCACATCAGTCCTCCACGACCTCTACTGGCTCCCTGTCAAACAAAGAATCCATCTTTAAAATACTGCTCACCACTTACAAGGCACTCCACAACCTGGCTCTCCCGTACTTCCCTCCAGCTGTATGTCCCATCCCGTTCCCTCAGGTCCAGTGATGCCGGCCTCCTGGTCCCCAAGACCAGGCTCCGATCCTGGGGTGACAGGGCTTTCTCTGTGGCTGCCCCCTCCCTCTGGAATGCACTCCCCGACCATATCAGAGACGCTCCCTCCCTTCCTTCAAAACCGCCCTGAAAACCCACCTGTTTAGAATTGCATTTCCGAGTTTTATTGCTTTTATACTTATCTTATTGGCATGTCTTGAGTTTTATTTTTTCGTAATAAAGTTGTCCCCCACCCCCCACATATGTAAAGTGATTTTGAATACTTAGAAAAGCGCTATATACATTTCAGGTATTATCATTTTTATTATTATTATTATTATTATTATTATTATTATTATTAATTATGCACGACTGCACAAAAGTAGACAAATCATCATAAAACTTTCCTTATCTCCACTACCTGGTGTAACTTATTGTATCAAACCTCTAACCTGTCAGCCACCGTAACATACACAATGCATAGTCGTATATTTGCTTATTGGTCATTGGCAATGTGATCAGATAACATCACAATTTGTACAGCACCAGGTAATGCATACGCATAGATGTTAATGTGTTGTTGAAATGAGGAGTTAAAAGGGTCATAATGAGAGGAGGCAGCATAGACATGGCTGATGAAAAGTGAGAGCAAGAACACCCAAAAATACGGACAAGGCTTAGAGACTAAATAACAGGATAACTTTGCAGGCTAAAGAGCAAGCAAGGGAGGGAGAGAGAGAGAGAGAGAGAGAGAGAGAGAATGACAGAAAAGGAGCCACAGAACAGAAGGGTAGATAGAGAGAGAGAGATCGAGAGAAAGAGAGGTAAGGTTCCCCAAGGTCCACTGAATTTCCTTTCTTTCGTCTTTCTGCCTCTTTCATGGCCCCCCTCTCCCAGCAGCTCCACGCAGCTGTTTTAGGTCTGGGGTTGGGGCAGGGGGGTGTCTCTCTCTCCTGAGCCCAGATAAAAGAGCCGCCCTGAGCAGCCTCTGCAGGTAGGCCTGCAAAAGTCATTCCTCTGGCTGTCCACTGCCCAGAGAGAGAGAGAAAGAGAGAGAGAGAGAGAGAGAGAGAGAGAGAGAGAGAGAGAGAGAGAGAGAGAGAGAGAGAGAGACAGCAGTCCACTGCCCAGCGCTAGAAATAAAAAAGACAGCAGAGAGAGGTGAACACTGAGGAAGACAGAGAGATAGAGAGAGAGAGAGAGAGAGAGAGAGAGAGAGAGAGAGAGAGAGAGAGAGAGAGAGAGAGAGAGAGAGAGAGAGACAGACAGACAGACAGACAGACAGACAGACAGACAGACAGAC